>NW_027205805.1:0-12418 GCF_024711535.1 Dipodomys merriami
TTGGAGTTTGTGATCCTAGATGATACCATTTTCTCCCATTAACTAAATAGCAAAGGATTTGGAGGTAAGGAGGTTCTTAAGGACTTTTTCATTCTAACATCTTAGTTTTTCATTAGCTCTGTTTCCCAGGAATTCAAAGCAAAAGATAAGACAAGTAGATAAATTAATTAGAAAGAAGTTCACATGAAAAATACCAGCTAATGATGTCATGAAGACCAGGAGAGATGTACACCTTGCTGTATGGTAGTGAATTACTGATTTTCCTTCTGATAATTAAAAAAAGGATGTGTGGGGGTGGGGGGGAGTAGTATCAGTCTGTCAGCTGCCAATAGCTATCATCTACTATTTTTCACTGCTCATATAATGAATTGTTTGTACGAAGAACAAACATAAATCCAGCATCCAGAATTACTTGAATAGATGTCTAGAATCTATGGGGTCTCAGTTAGCGTCATCTCTTGAAGTTTTTCCTAGTGAAATTCAAATTGTGCCACCCTTAGTTTCTATAACTTTGTGTGCCATAGTTCATGTTCTCCAGCTAAAACTTTCTCTTTGTTCTATCTGTTTCCCTTCCTCCTACCAATATCTGAGTGTTTCTGGTTCAAATTCACTTCAAATATTTTGAGTGTGTGTGTGTGTGTGTGTGTGTGTGTGTGTGTGTGTGTGTGTGTGTGTGTGTGTGTGTGTGTGTGTGTGCACGCACATGCATGCAAATACTGGAGTTTAAACTCAGGGCATAGTCGTTGTCTCTTAACTTTTTCACTCAAGGCTAGCATTCTGTCATTGAGCCACAGCTCCACTTTTGGCTTTTGGGTAGCTAATAAGAGATAAAGAACTTTTCTTCCTGAGCTGGCTTCAATTCCTAGATCTCAACCTCCTGAGTAGCTAGAATTACAAGCATGAGTCATGAGCACCTGACTTTTTGAACTATACTAGATCCATCCTCTTTTACCCCATGGCATCAGACTTTAAGTCTTGTCATGTTAAAATGTTCCTTCCTTTATCATTAATAGATCTTTGGAGTACTACACACTCTATGACATTCTGCTTGTATTCTGAAGGTATTTCAGAAGCCTGATGAAGAGCAGTATTTAAGCATTTACCACAATAAGTGACACATAATTGAACTTTATTCATCTTTTCCATACTCTTCCCTCTCTCCTGACTGACTCCTTTGGTGTCAACTTGTTCCTTTGCCCAGTTCTCACACTTTGCAGAGTTCTTTCTATGTGCATTTTTATTCTTACTTTCAAACTTCTACCCCAATGTGTAATCAAATCAAATCTAAAGATGTCTAGCAATGTTCTTAATTCTACCTTAGTATTCCTCAGATGGCTGTTCACATTTCCTTTTCTGTTTTCATGATAACTTCCTTCCTATTCTTGCTGTCCCCTAATACAATCTAACTTGTTCTTTAAAGCATATCTTAATGTTGCATTACTCTTCAAATGCTTCAGTCTTTGGTGCTGCCTTTTCTTTCTTTATTTTTTAAATTTTATTTTACTGTAAAGATGTTGTACAAAGGGTTTACAGTTACATGAATAAGGCAATGAGTACATTTCTTGTTGAGCATTGTTACCCCTTTCCTTGTTCTCCCTCTATCCCTTCCCTCTTCCACTTCCCTCATTCCTCCTCTCCCCAATGCCCCCGCCATGAAGTTGTAAAGTTCCTTTCCAATACACTGTATCATTGTTACAATGGGTCATCCTGTGTCCTTGTTTCAGTGTTTGTTATTCCCCTTCCCCTCCCCAAATTAGATAAATGTATATACAAGATGCAGGGTACCAAAATCAAGTGCAGTGACAACAGGGAATATACCATAGGGAAAGAACATACAAAGGAAACAAAAAAAAATCACATAGTACATGAAAAACAACAACACAGGAAGACCTCTTGTATCCATATCTTGGAGTTCATTTCACTTAGCATCATCTTATATGGTCATATGTACATGTGGCACTGCCTTTTCTTTTGGCATCACAGATACATACAGTTTTTAGGATCAGAAAGGCTATATGAAATTCCACTTATTGCTGAGCCTAATGACACTCAGGAAGAGGAGACAGGAGATGCAGCACAAGTTCAAAGATCACCTGAGGGATATAGTGAAACTCGGTCTCAGAAACTCCTCCAGCTCTTCTCAATGAAAAGAAAGAATTCCCTGCTAATTTGTAAGGCCAAAGTGACTTACACAGGTATCAACAACATCTGTTGTTGGTCAGCGTTTGCTCTAACATGTAACTTGCATTGATTCTATCTCCCACTTTGAAAATTGGTAAGTAGAGGTACTCTGGGACATGAACTTTACTCAACATATTTAGTGTGTATTTTTCAGTGCTGTCTTTTAGTAAATATGTCTTTTCTACTCCGTGTAGAACATAAGTGGCTCCGAGACTTATGCAACCTTACACATCCTTGCTTCCTCTTAGACTAGCATAATAAAATCTCAGTCAACATTGGCAATGACAATAAAAAGAATATTAAAGTCTCTCCCCATTTACATCATAGGAATATTTTGTGAAAATACAGCATCTTTGAAGTACCATGAGCTCCTCAGAGAGGTACCATTTATTTATCCTGGAAGAAAATGTGTTCTTTGAAAAGAAATGTTTTTTGCAATTTTGAATTCTGAAGAGGAAAAAAAAAACAAGAAAGTGTCATTTCTCCACAACAAAAGATGTGTGTCTTTATAACTCTAATCTGGATATCCTGCCTGGAGACCAACTATTTGTATAATTGTCTGGGACAGACAGAATTATATTCATTAGCTAAAGGGAGAGAGAGAGATCCAAACCAAGCCAGCTTTTAAATGGAGATTGAAATGTATCCTGATGACTCTGCAGAAAGCACTAAGGAAGATAACTGCTTCAAGTTCAAACAGTGACTTGTCAATTCAGCTGGCAGAGCACAATTGAGGAGCAATTTCGACAGAGAGATGGAAACAAGGGATTTTTGGTTGTTGTTTTCATTTACTTTTTGTCTTGTTTATTTATCTGACTTTAGGAAGGTAAGGAGGGCACAGAATGAAAGAAGAAAGAGTGAACAAATGCAGTGGTGATACTAATACTCACTAGACTTACTATGTTGAAAATGAATTACACATCTTGTGGGAGAGGATGGCATTGTCCACACTCTTCGTGTGTGTGTGTGTGTGTGTGTGTGTGTGTGTGTGTGTGTGTGTGTGTGTGTGTGTGTGTGTGTGTGTGTGTGTATGTGTTGCGGGCAAGGGAGGGGGGAGCAGTTATGGGGCTTAAACTCAAGGCCTAGGCACTCTCCCTGAGCTCTTTTACTCAAGGCTGGTACTTTATCACATTAAGCCACAACTCTACTTCTAGTTTTTATTGGTGAATTGAAGATAAAGAGTCTCATGAGGACTTTCCTGCCCAGACTAGCTTTGAAATGTCATCCTCAGATCTCAGCCACCTGAGTGGCTAGGATTACAGGCGTGAGCCACAGGTGCCCAGCTTAAGAAATGTACTCTGTACCTGTCTTATGTAGCCCCTCTGTACATCACCTTTATAATAACAATTTTAAAAATGAAAATAGAAGAAAAATCCTGAAAATACAATGTATCTACAATCTGTTAGAGTTGTTATATGAAATTGTATACCAAAGAAATTTATTTTTTATTATTTTTGAAATAAATCTTTTTATATTTTTATTGTAAAAATACTGTACAGAGGGGTTACTAAGGTGATATACAGAAGGGTTACATGAGTCAGGTAATGAGTACATTTCTTTTTAGACAGTGTCAGCCCTTCCCTTGCTCTTTCCCAGTTTTTCCCTCCCATCCCTTCCCCACAAATTGTATAGTTCCTTTACAATAGCATGTCTAGGGATCACCACTGATGCATTTGTTCACCCTTTGTCCCTCCGTTAGGAATTTATATTCTTATAAACACCAAAATACTTTCATGCTGTGAAAAATGCTACAGTCAAGATTTACATGAGTAAAAATTTCAGATAAGAAAAAATAGTCTGCAAAGAACTTCAGAGTATAGATAGTGCTGTGAAAGCAGAAAACGTAAAGATAAGTGCATGTGAAAGGAAAAAACATATAACTACAATCCATATTTTCAATAGTATTGTTACAGAGACTTTAAAATGAGTCTTGGGCAGAGAATTACTGTCTACAAGTAGTGCAGTCATCATTTACTTTGACTCTTTCTGTCCATAAAATTATAATACAAATACCTATCCTTTTCCTATATTAGGCTGTCATGAATAAAAACAAAACTTTTTAAATGTTATTTGATTCCTTTGAACCTGCACATGTAAGTACCAGGTGTTCAATTATAAATACTTGTAAATATGTTCTTAAATGTTTTTTCCTCTCCAAGCTACTAATCACTCAAAAACAACTAAGAAAACAGCTATTAGAGAACTTCAGATGTTTCTGCTTTATTGATCTGTTTCTGACTGAACTTAAGCAAGCTGGTTCATTCCTTTTGCTAATGGCACATTTTAACAAATTTTATTTCACTAAGTGAATTAACAATCTATTGCTTCCCTATTTGAACTTGAAAATAACTACCAAAATAGGGACTTTGTGTTGTTTGGGCCCCTGAACTTCTACATTAGCTAGAATAAAAGACAACTAAGTAGTTGTATGAACCAAACACTACCCAATTTGTCCAGCTAATACTCAAAGGTCCACTTTATTTATCATTGCAGTAATATCTACACCTCACAGCTGAGCTGAAACTTCTTTTTTGTGCATGCTATGGGCACTTGTCCATTTGTGTCTATAGATAAGGAGTTTTAGTTTTTTTAACTGAGAGAGACATCCATTGCTGTCTATGTTGATGGTACTAGTAAGACAAATATCCTTGGAAAACAAATGCTATGATAAAGACAGTAAAAGAGATAGACATTTTATTTCCTTACTTAATTGATTATCTCAATTTAAATATCTGTGAAGGAGTAAGAGGGAGTTACGTTTATTAAAAATGTAATGAGCCAGGCCCTGGGGGCTCATGCCTATAATCTTAGCTACTCAGGAGTCTGAGGTCTAAGGATCACAGTTCAAAACCAGCCTAGGCAGAAAAGTCCCCATGAGACTCTTAACGCCAATTAACCACTCAAAAACCAGAAATGGAGCTGTGGCTCCACTGTGGTAGAATGCTAGCCTTGAGCAAAGAACTCAGGGAAAACAGCACCTAGGTCCTTAGTTCAAGCCCCACAACCACACACACACAAAAAGTTATAAGACTATGTTTCTACAGTGTTGTTTTGGGACCCAGCAGAGAACTAAGTGGGAGGATAGCAAGAAGCATTTGTACCTATGACTCCAGTGTCAGTGCTACAAGCCTATGGGATAAGCTGGAACAAGCTTAAGAGACAAGGCTAGAACCAGCCTAAGTCATTCCTAAGCCCATGGAATGTCATCGTGCTGCAGACAGCTGACATTGATGTGAAGACAACATGGCCTTTGGGACAAGATTGAGGCTGCATAATAACAGCAATTGTTAGATATGAATGTTAATGCTATCATACACATAGCTAAAAAATCAATCAACCCAAATATTTCCATATTTGAACTGCATGTCTCAACATGTTCATTTAGCAGCAATCTTGTAACCTATTTAAAGAGTAAATAATACATATCCATTCTTAGATAGCATCCCAATCCTTTAAAATGCCATAATGTTTCCATCCCAAGACCCCTCTCAAATCCTCTGAGTGCTATGCATAATATTTTTTTTTGTCGGTGTGGGGCTTGAACTCTGGGCCTAGGTGTTGTCCCTCATCAACTCAAGGCTAGCACTCTACCACTTGTGCCACCGTGCCACTTCTGGCTTTTTCTGCTTATGTGGTGCCGAGGAATCAAACCCAGGACCTCATGCACATGAAGCAAGCACTCAACCGCTGAGCCACCTTCCCAGCCCATGTGCATAATATTTTTTAAACATGTTGCTTGCATAAATAACAAAGATATATTAATCATTGAAGGTCAAAAGTAATACAAGAAAAGGAGATTTTGTTGAGCATGAAATACCAAGCTCCAAAGGCTAAATACCACCCATTTTCACTCAGTTGTGAAATCTAGATCTTAAAAATGTACACATATATAATGATTATAACTATGGGATAACAGGAAAACAAATGGGAGGAGAAGAGGGGAAGAGAATGATGGAAAATAATACTGAAATATATTGCATCTATGAATAAAGACAGCATAAGAAAACTCACTGCAAGTTATTGACCAATAGAGGAGTAAAGGAATGGGGGAAAAGAGATGAGGTAATCTGATCAAATTGTACATGTGTAAAATAACCATGTGAAACTGTTTTGTTCCTTTTATATTAAAAGTGAAAAAAATATAAGAAAGTAAATAGGCTCTGCTGGGAGACAGTTTCCAGTGGGAGGAGAGCCAACAGAGAGTCAGATAACAGCAACTGAGGAGTACCAACAGATCACAGCAAGTAATGCTAAAGTACTTTATATGTACATGTGGAAATAGGACAGTGAGGGAGACCTATTGAGATTGTTTTAAGGAGAGGCAAAGAGGTATGGAGAAGAGGTATGAAGAAGATAACAGCAACTGAGGAGTACCAACAGATCACAGCAAGTAATGCTAAAGTACTTTATATGTACATGTGGAAATAGGACAGTGAGGGAGACCTATTGAGATTGTTTTAAGGAGAGGCAAAGAGGTATGGAGAAGAGTGACAGAAAGGGTGAGCTTGATCAGGATGCATTTTATTGGACATGTATGGAAATACCACCCTCTGCATCTTGTACAGCTAATATATTCTAACAAAACTTGTTAAGAATTTATTGTATATAGCACAAAATGAAGAAAAGTAAAGGAAGGGTAGGTCAAAGAGGGGTGAGAGGTTGAAAGGGGTGACACTTATCCACATACATTGTATTCATATATTGCTTTGTTATAGGGCATCTCTTTTGCACAACTACCTGAAAATAATTTTTAAAAATGAGAGAGGAAAAAGGGTGAAAAAAGTGCAGCAGTGGCACTCACTAGTCATCAATGAAAGTGAACTATACAACTCATGTGGAGATGGGATGGAAGGAGGGGGAGAGAGCAAGGGAACAGAAGACAGTATACAAAAGGAAATGTACTCATCACCTGATTCATGTAATTGTAAATCTCTCTGTATATCACCACTATAATAACAATAAAGTAAATTAATAAGTTAAAAAATCCTTATAAACCAAGTTCAGTAACACAATGAAAATGCATACTCCATGATCAGTTTAGCTTATTCCAGGCAGGCAAGTTTGGTTCAACATATGCAAATCAGTACATGTAATAGACCACATAAATATAATCACTTGATCATCTCAATGGATGAAGAAAACACATTTTAGAAAATGAATTTCATTATAATAAAAGGCCTGAGGCAACTGAGATTTGAAGGAACATTGCTGAACTTAAGAAAGGCTTATGTATGATAAGCATATAGCCAATATTATACCAAATAGGAAAAAACTTAAAACCATTTTCTTTAAAGTCAGAAATGAGATAATGGTATCGATTCTCCTAATTTATTCAGTGTACTTCTTGAATTCATAGCCAGAGTAATAATGCATGAAAAAGAAATTAAATAGATAGAAATCAGAAAGGAAAAACAATGAACTATTCATGTTCACAGATGATATGACTCTATAGTTGAAGGACCCTAAACCCTCACTAAAATACCCTTTGACCTGATAAAGACTTTTAACAAAGCAGAAGAATAAAAAAAAATCAGTACGTAAAAATCAGTAGTTTTGTCAGTGGTACTCATTAGACACTATGTTGAAAATTAACTATACACCTTGTGAGTGAGGATGGGAGGGATAAACTGGCCAAGAGCAAGGGAAGGAGTGACATTGTCCAAAAACAAATGTACTCATTACCTGACTTACATAATTGTAACTGTTCTGCACATCACTTTTATAATAACAATACAAAATTAATCAGTAGTTTTTCTATATACCAGTAATAAAGGCTGAAAATTAAATCTAAAAACAATTCCACTCATTCTATACTTCAAACATTAAATACCTTGGGCTGGGAATGTGGCTTAGAGAGTGCTTGCCCAGCATGCATAAAGCCCTGTGTTCAATTCCTCAGTCCCACATAAACTGAAAAAGACAGAAGTGATAGAGTGTTCGCCTTGATCAAAAGAAGCTCAGAGACAATACCCAGGCTCTGAGTTCAAGCCCCAGGAATGGGAGAGAAAGAAAGGAAGGAAGGAAGGAAGAAAGAAAGAAAGAAAGAAAGAAAGAAAGAAAGAAAGAAAGAAAGAAAGAAAGAAAGAAAGAAAGAAAGAAAGACAGACAGACAGACAGACAGAAAGAAAGAAAGAAAGAAAGAAAGAAAGAAAGAAAGAAAGAAAGAAAGAAAGAAAGAAAGGAAAGAAAGAAAGGAAAGAAAGAAAAGAAAGGAAAGGAAGGAAGGAAGGAAGGAAGGAAGGAAGGAAGGAAGGAAGGAAGGAAGGAAGGAAGGAAGGAAGGAAGAAAGAAAAAAGTTTCAGAAACTTCACCTCAAAAACAAAAACAAAAAACAGGGACTGGAAAGGTGGCTCAATGGTAGAGAGCTTGCTTTGCATGCTTGAGTCCCTGGGTTTGATTCCTCAGCACCACATAAGCAGAAAAAGTCAGAAGTGACACTGTGGTTCAAGTGGTAGAGTGCTAGCCTTGAGCTGAAGAGCTGAGGGACAGTGCCCAGGCCCAGAGTTCAGGCCCCATGACCAACCAAAAAAAAAAAGCAAAAAGCAAAAAGCCAGTCTAAAGGCTCAAGTGACAGACAGACTGCCAGACAAGCAAGCAATTCAAGTGTGAGGACAAGATTTGAAATCTAGTCAAAGCAAAAAAAGGGAATAAGAAATGAATGTAATTGAAATATGTTATATAATGTATGAAAATGTCTTAATGAAAACATTTGTCTTGTGCAATTACTATGTACTAATATAAAAACTAAAAAAAGATAATAGGTGCAAAACTGAATCTTATCTCTTGAGTTATGAACAGTTGTACAAATTATCCTTCTTTCCCTGTTGGACAATTGCATGGTACTTAAATTTGACCACTGAGTACAATCACCGAGATCAGACACAGAGCTCCTTATCCAAAAAGGAATGTGCTCTTTACCTGACTTACGTAACTGCAACCCCTTTGTACATCACCTTTACAATAACAATTTAAAAATTAAATAAAAAATAAGTAAATAAAACATAGAGCTCCCATAGGAAACAAAACATGCTAGTGTGCTACCATGTTTGACTGGTCTTTGCTAGGGTCCTCTCTGGCTGTCTTCTGAATAAAAGGTAACATTGTCAGCAAAATAAATGAGAAAACCATGCCAACCTAGAGAAAGGTTCTTAGAACTCTGGAGCTCATGGGATATCAAATGTTTTTAAAATCCATCTACCTTTCCAAGCATACTTCTATACAGTTGCCGTAAGTTTGGGCTTTCTTGTCACCTTCCCAGCAGAAATAGGGGTTAGGGAGAGTTATAATACCTCTTGATGCTTGACAGGAGTTACGAGTGACAGACTGAAAAAAACATTTCAAGGATTTGTATTTCTCACATAAAGTTAGTAAGCACAAAATTTTCCTATCCTCTGACAAAGACTTAAATCAAACATGAACAGGGTGATAAATGGCTATGAAACTTCAGAAACCTTTCCTCGGCCTCAAACATCCATGTCTGCAGGCAAGTTAGAGCATCAAATACCCAAAGGGTAGGTTGAGGTCGGAATTACAGATCAGTTTTTAAAGTAACAAGATAATCTTCAGAGTGTTCAATTAGGTGTCCAAAGAAACTATAATGTATTATTTATCAACAGGTACGTGACAATATTGAAATAAACATTCTGCAGTAATCTGTGGTTCATTACAAAGTTGTCTTGAAGAAATGTGGGTTTAATGGGGAGGGAGTTGATCTTTGGCTTTTCCCTTCTGTGGAGCAGTGGTTTGAAAATGTAGATGCTCCTTGCTGCCACCAAGAGAATCCATTTAAAAAGAAAAGGAAAATAAAAACTTTGGGTGCCATATGTCCAGTCTTAGAGATTCTGTTTTAACTGGTCTGGGTTCTTACCTGAAAATCCTCGATCACTGGGTTAAGAATCTTACTCCTTCAGGCTGCCAGATAAGGGACCTGTAGGGTGTAGGGTGTGTGTGTGTGTGTGTGTGTGTGTGTGTGTGTGTGTGTGTGTGTGTGTGTGTGTGTGTGTGTGTGTGTGTGTGTGTGTGTGTGTGTGTGTGTGTGTGTGTGTGTGTGTGTGATCGTTAGCATGGACCTGGGACATCTGTTTACTAAGAAATTGAACTGAAGGGCTGGGAAGGTGGCTCAGTGGTAGAGCACTTGCCTTGCATGCCTGAGGCCCTGGGTTTGATTCCTCAGCACCACATAAGCAAAAAGAAAAAAGCCGGAAGTGGCGCTGTGGCTCAAGGGGTAGAGCACTAGCCTTGCGCTGAAGAGCTGAGGAACAGCACCCAGGCCCAGAGTTCAGGCCCCACGACCGGACCCCAAAAACAAAAAAAAAAAAAAAGAAATTGAACTGAAGCAGAAATTCATTCTGTTCAGAACACAAAATCACATCCATCTGTTAATGGCTTTTTTGCTGAACTGACCTATGTTAGATTAAACCAGCAATGACCTTCATCTTCCATTGCCTGTAATTAAGGATGTCTGCACTACCATAATCCAGTTTGGAGCTTGATTAATTCTCATAATTACCAAATACATTTGTGCAGCTGTAGAGAAAGTAAGCCTTGGATATTGGAATGAGACAGCACCATGATGCCAAAAAAATAAAAATAAAAAACAATATTTAGCATTTGTTTTGTATTTAATCATGATTTTTAAGTTTTTGTTGTTCATTAGCTATTCCAAATTATGTTACTTAAGGAAATGATGCAAAATTATTAATTACATTTGATGCAAGTTGTTGGGTCAGGAAAAACTTTTTTTTTCATGTCTTGGGAGATTTAATTTTTAGGTCCTTTGATGCATGACTAAGCATGAAACCTCCCTTTAAAGAAAAGAGCAAGATCAGAGTCACTGAGGATTCTGCAGACACAGTGAAATACACAGTTATCTCAATAAATAACCTCTATCAAAGTGGACAAATTAATGATGCATTTTATGACAAGCTGGTCATTAAGATCTACCTTCCCTTGCAGGGTCCTTAGTAATCTCCAAGGGATTATAAAAATCTCTATGTCCAGGATGAAAGGCCAAAATGCTTTCACCTATATAAAAGACTGCATCCTCAAAAACTGGATAATGCTGAGAATGTGGCTTAGTGCTAGAGTACTTGCCTAGTATGCCCTGGGTTCAATTCCTCAGTACCACATAAACAGAAAAAAGCCAGAGTGTCACTATGGCTCAAGTGGTAGAGTGCTAGCTTTGAGCAAAAGAAGCTCATGGACAGTGTACAGGCCCCTGAGTCCAAGCCCCAGGACTGGCCAAAAAAAAAAAAGTTGGGTAATATTACTGTATTTCTATGTTTGAGGTCTTATGGGAGGAGAACAAGAGGAAATTCCTGGGGTTAACTCAGTTCCATCTCCCCATTACAACATTCTCCAATATTTATTCCCAACCACACAAATCTGAACATGTCATATTTTCATCAAGTTCCATTTTGGGGGTGCTGCCACTCCTAACTGTACTAAATATACCAATACCCTATGACACATTCACTATGAGGTTGAAATTATTATCCCTTCCCTACTTTATAAACACAAAAGTTAAGTCAACAAAATGTAGGATCAAGTTGAGCACCAGTGGCTCACACCTGTCATCCTAGCTACTCAGGAGACTGAAATATGAGGATCAAGATTCAAAGCTAGCCCAAGAAGGAAAATCCATGAGAGTCTTATTTCCAATTAATCACAGAAAAAGCTGGAAGTGATTCTGTGGCTCAAGAACACTAGCCTTGAAGAAAAAAATAAAAAAAGTAGCTCAGGGATAGCACCCAAGCCAAGAGTCCATGCCTCATGACTGACAAAGAAAAAAAAATGTAGGATCAAGTATGCTGAGTAACTGATAGAGAAAAAGTTAAAAACTCAGATCAGTCTGACTTTAGAAAACTAAGAAATTATCTTTGGATTTCCTATCTTAGAATTCTCAGGGAATTTCATCCACTGCAATTATATTCCACACACACACACATACACACCCAACTAAAATGTAGCTATCTTCTCATGAGAGCTTTGAGATTTTCTTTCCTTGGAACCTCACAAACCAACTAAATACAATCTGTGATGGCCTGCAGTGGGGTGATCTTAGTGTTTCCCCCTTCTCTCCTGAATTCTGGGTAGACACTAATTTCTGGTCAGTCCTAACTCTTACTAATTATTCTTTTTCTGTCCTTACTGCTTTTCATCCAGATTCCAGAACAAGTTTCTATTGATCTCATCTTTTCCCATCTGCTTGCTGCTGCTGGACTAATAATCCCACAAC
>NW_027205806.1:0-12412 GCF_024711535.1 Dipodomys merriami
CCACCTGTAACCCTATTTAAACGATTTGTTTTTTCCCTTACCATCCACAAATTATACCAACATCAAATACCATGAAAGCGGGGGTTATACCATGGGGAAGGGACATACAAAGCAACAAAAAAAAATCTTATGAATACTTTAAATACAATTGCATGAAAGAAAAAACATTTGAATACATATCTTAGGGTTCATTTCCCTAACATCAACTTATCTGAACTTTTCTGCTTGACTCAGACATATACTAGTTATTGCAAATAAAGGAAACCATGGGACCTATGTTTCTTTGGGCCTGGTTTACTTCACTTAACATAATTTTTCCCAAGTCTTTCCACTTCCTAACAAATGGGGCAATGTCATTCTTTCTGATGGAGGCATAGAATTCTATTGTGTATATATATCACATTTACTTGATCCATTCATCACTTGCGGGGCATCTTAGCCATGGTAAATAATGCTGCAATAAACATAGTCGTCCTGGTAGCTTTAGTGTGGTCTTGTTTGTTGCTGGGTGATAGGGGAGCTCTTTGTTGAGTCTTTTGAGGAACCTCCATACTGCTTTCCAAAGTGGTTGAACAAGTTTACACTCCCAATACAGTAAGGTGCCCTTCTGTCCACATCCCTTCCAGCATCTGTTGTTATTAGAGTTCTTCATTATAGCCATTCTAACTGGGATGAGGTGGTATGCGATTGTTGTTTTGATTTGCATTTCTTTTATGGCTAGGGAGGTTGAGCATTTCTTTCTGTGTCTACTGGCCCGGCTTCTTTCCTCTCCAGAGAAGTTTCTCTTCAAGTCTTTAGCCCATTTACTTATTGAGCAGTTGTTTCTTTGAAGATTTGTTTTTGAGGGATTTAATTTTTTGAGTTCCAGGTATATTTTAGATATGAGACACTTCTCCGTTGTATGTCTAGTCATCAATAAAGGAGCTAAACAACATAGAATGGAAGAAAGACAGCCTCTGCAGAAAATGGTGCTGGCAAAATTGGTTAACTACTTGTAGAAAATTAAAGCTAGATCCTTAGATATCACTCCTCACCAGAATCAACTCCAAATACTTCAAAGACTTCTGAGTCAAAGCAGACACTCTAAAAACATTACAAGATGGAATAGGAGAAATCCTGGGTCTCCCTGGAATAGACCAGATTTTATTAATAGAGACCCAGAAACACAACAAATCAAAGAAATGTTGGACAAATGGGATTGCATGAAATTGCAGAGCTTCTGCATGCCAAAGGACATAGCTAGCAAGATCAATAGAAAGCCCTCAGATTGGTAGAACATCTTCACTAGAGAGAATCTTTTTAAAAAGTAAAGCGAAGTGGAATTCCTGGGGCATTTAGGTCACAATGTAGAAGACAGTAGATATACTTGATGATCAAGTATAAAGTTGTAATGTACAACATGAGGATACAGGGGGCAACACTGGCCTTACAAAGGAATGAAGATAAGTAAATAGGATTTCTTCTTCCTAATGGGGATTGCTCTTTTAGTTGTTCTTCCTTCAGTAATGGATAAGCTGAGCATAATTCTTTAAGTATATCTGACTTTTGCCCCATTTGTCCGGAAATGGACAGACTTGGAAAAAATTATATTAAGTGAAGTAAGCCAGGCCAAAGAAACATACGTCCCATGGCTTCCCTTATGTACAATAACTAGCATATGTCTGAGACAAGAAATAACGGTCAGATAAGTTGATGTTAGGTGAAATGAACCTCAAGATAAGGACTCGTTTTTTTCTATCTTGCTATCATTTCTAAGATATTTATAGGTTATTTCTTTGTTGCTTTGTGTGTCCCTCCCCCACGGTATAACCCCTGTTTTCACTGAAAAGTGTAATAGAGTTCCCATTTGGCTACATCCACCTCAGCATTTTCTATAGTGAATTTTCTTGATAATGGCCCTCCTACCTGGGACGAGGTAGAATCGGTCTTGTTATTGTAGATTTCTAGGCACCTTCTAGCTACCATAAATGAATGAATCCATGAAACCTATATTGCTCTGAGTGTGCATTCCTATCTCTTAGTATAATTTCCCCCAGCCTTTCATTTTCCTTAAGACTAGTGAAATGTCTTCCCTTCTGATGGGTGAATAGAATTCCATTGTGTATGTGTGTCTGTGTGTCTGTGTGTGTGTGTAAAATGACTATAGGCCCATGAGTTCATTTCTAAGCCTTCTGTTTCATCTGTAATTTCATATTAAATTTGGATTGCTTTCCATACTGCATTGAAGAACATTGTTGGGATTTGGCTGGGTATTGCATTGTCAATTTTTGGGGGTAATATTGCAGTTTTCACAATGTTAATTCTTCCAACCAGGAGCATTGAAAGACTTTCCATTTCCTTGAATCTCCTTCAATTACCCATTTTAGAGTTTTAACGTTTTTACAGTAGAGGTCCTTCACATTTTTAGCTAAATTAATTAATTCCTAGTTTCGTTGTTGTTTTGTTCTGTTTAGTTTTGATTTGATTTTGAGCTAATATATATCAGGTTGTTTTTTGGATTCCAGCATGGATCTTCCCAGTGTTGGTAACAAAGAACAACTACTGATTCTTGTGTATTTTATACCCTGCTATGTTGCTGAAGTTTAGCATCACCTTTACTAACTTGAGGGAGGAAGCTCTAGGGTCCTTTAAATACAGGATCATTTCATCTGTAAAAAGAGATACTTTTCCTTCTTCCCTATTTGGATCACCATTATGTTTTTATCTTGCCTATTGCTCTTGCTAGGAACTCCACTACTATATTGAACATTAGTAGAGAGAGTGGACATCCTTTTATCATTCTGGTATGGGAAATTGTTTATTGATATTTCATTTTCATTACTTCTTATGTATTACTTCCTGGTTCAGTTTGAGTTAGGAAAGCATAAATTTGTCTAGAATTCTCCAGGTGACTGGCATACGGTTTCCAAAGTACTTTCTTATCGCATTCTCAATTTTGCTTATTTATTTTGTGATGTCTAATTTTTTCCCTATTTCTCTATTTGGGTGAGTTCTCTTATTGTATTTTCAGGGTTTTTTTATTATGAAGGTGTTACACGGGGGGGGGGGTTCATTAAAATAAGTAATGAGTACATTACCCCCAACCTTGATATCCCATCCTCACAAAGTTATAAAGTTCATTTCTAACATAGCACCTAGTGTATATCACTGTTGCTTTGGTTAATCTTTGTCCCACCATTTCTGTGATTTCCCTTCTTTCCCCAAATCACATTAAGTTAGGTATAAGACAAAGTTTATGGAAATCAAAAACAGTGACTACAGGGAATAAACCAAAGTGGAAAAGGTAAATAGAAATAACAAAAACAGTTCACTATACCATTATCTTGTATCCATTTCTTGGAGCTCATTTCAATAAGTATCATTTTCTCTGGTGATATGCATATAGCTATTGAGCTATTGTGCTCTTTTCTAAGAATATCCTAGGTATATTCTAGTTTTTCCAAATGAGTGAAAACATGTAGCCTATGACTTTTTGTGTCTGGCTTTTTTGAATTATTATGTTTTCCAAGTCTTTCCTTTTACTTACAAATGGGGCAATGTCATTCTTTCTAACGGAACCATAGAATTTTGTTATGAATGTATATGACATTTTTTTGACCGATTCATCTACTGAGGGGCATCTGTTTTGGTTTCCTATCTTAGCTATGGTAAATAATGCTACATTGGACATAGTTTTGATAGTAGCGTTAGTGTGGCTTTCTTTGTGGTCATTTGGGTAAATGCTCAGGAGTGAGATTGCTGGGTCATAGGGGAGCTCTTCTGAGAAACCTGTACACTTCTTTATGGAATATTTGAGCAAGTTTACATTTCCACCAATAATGTAGTAATGTTCCTTTTTGTCCATATCCCCACCAGCCCAGCATCTGTTATTATTAATTTTCTTCATAATGGTCATTCTAACTGGGGTAAGGTGGAATCTCAATGTTGCTTTGATTTGCATTTCTATGGCCAGAAATGTTGCATATTTCTTCATGTGTCTATTGGCCATTCATATTTCTTCTTCAGAGAGGTCTCTCTTTCAGTCTTTAGCCCACTTATTAAGAAGGTTGTTGGTTTTTGATTATTTGTTTTTTTGGGGGTGTTAACTGTTGGGCTCTAAATATATTTGAGATATGAGGCCATTGTCTGTTGCAGAGCAAGTAACGATCTTCTCCCAATCTGTGGGCTTTCTATTTATCTATTTATATAAATTCTCTTCTTAGTCGGATTTGATAAGGGTAGGTCAATTCTGTTAATTTATTGAAAGAACCAACTCAGTTTTGTTGATCTTTTTATGTTTTATTTTGTCTTTATTTAGGTATTTCTGATTTAATTTTTTTAGTAGGTCGTAGGGCTTGACCTCTGGTCTTGGGCACTGTCCCTGTGCTCTTCACATCAAGGCGAGAGCGTTACCGTTTGAGCCACAGTGCCACTTCCGGGTTTCTATTGGTTTATTGGAGATAAGAGTCTCACGGACTTTCCTGCCAGGACTGGATTTGACCCTGGATCCTCAGATCTCAGCCTCCTGAGTAGCTAGGATTACAGGAGTAAGCCACCACCTGTGTGCGTCTCTGATTTACTTCTTTTTTTTTGTTTCTGTCTACTGTTTTGGGTTTGGGCTTGTTCCTGTTTTCAAGAAGTTTGAGGTATATAATTAAAATACAGACTTGAGATTTCCCCAATTGCTTGATGTAGGCACTTAGAGGTATACATTTTCCTCTGTGTACTGCATTACTGTGTCCCAGGGGAATTGGTATTTTGTGTATTCAATTTGTTAAATTTCAGAAACTTTCAGATTTTCATTATAATGCATTCAGTGCCCCAATGGTCATTCAGTAATGTGTTGTTCAGTCTTCATGTGTTTGAGATTTTTTTTTTTGCTTTAGCTGTTTAATTCTAAGTTTATTCTGTTGTGGTCTGACATGATTTGGCAAGTCAATTTATTTTTCTTTCATTTTGGATAGAATTTCTATGTAACATAGGATATGTTCTATTTTCAAGACTCTTCCAAGAGCTGCTGAGAAGAATGTTTCTATTGATGCTGAATGTATATTCTGTAGATGTCTGTTAGGGCTAGACGGTCAATGTAGTTATTTAGGCCTGCAGTTTCTTGGTTGAGTTTTTCCTGGATAACCTATCCAAGGATAACAATGATGTGTTGAGATGTGTTTTTAGGTTAAGTAGCATTTGGTTGATGAAGTAGGGGTGCTCCAGGATTCAGGGCATTGATGTTTAGACTTTTTATATCCTCCTAATGGAGAGTTGCTTTTATCAATATATAATGTCTCTTCCTCCTATTTTTAACTTGAATTCTAGTTAATCTTATGTTAGTAATTCTACTGTGGCCTGTTTATGGTGTCCATTTGCTTGAAAATTTTACTTCCAGCCTTTCAGTTTGAGTATGTGTTTGTTTTTGTAAATAAAATGTGTCTCTTGTAGATTCTAGATGGATGCATCTTGTTTTTTTGATATTAGTATCTAATCTATGTCTTCTATTTGGATATTTAAGTCCAATGATATTGAGAGTTAAGACTTTGAAATATTTGATAAGTCCTGCTGTGTTATGCACCTGTTGTTAGGAGCTGTGCCTCATCTACTCTTAATATACTTACCTTGTTCTCTGGTAGGGAGCATTCTATGTAACCAGTTCCTGTTCTTCTTGATCTTCCCTATGTAGGATGTATTTGATTAACTTCTATACTGCTGATTTGGTGGAGATACATTGTTTCAAGTTTTCTTTGTCATGAAATATTTTTATATATCCTTTAAATATAAAGGATAGTTTGGCTTGGGACCGTATTCACGGTTGGTAGTTGTTTGCCTTTAATGTTTGTCATACATCATGCCAGGCTCTCCTTTTTACCATATCAGCTAAGAAATCTGTATTTATTCTGACTCTATATCTTTTATAAATAATCCGTCTTTTGCCAGGTGTGGATTTGATCTTCTGTTGTGATTTCTATTTCTGGATTTAGGTTTTTGTCTAGACCATTAAGTATAGGAGAAGAGATCAGTTGTGGTGAGATGTTGTCATGTTAATACTCGTGGTTACAATGACAGTTCGGACTGCCCAGTGGTAAGGTGAATTGAGTCTGTGTTTAGATGTGACTGTCTCTGTTCATGATTTAATTCCCATGTGGCCCTTTGTTTCCACACTGTACTTGTGCTTTTGAATATGTTGGCCAACACAGTCACAGCAGTCACCTGCCTGGCTGGGTAACTTTTCATAGATTTCTATTTTATTGTGAAGACAGTATAAAATCTCCCTCTGAATTTTATATCTATATATAATTATAGCTAACTTGGTGTGAACCTCTAAAATTGGAGTATACTCTAGGACTCTCAATATCTGTTTCATTAGAGAGAGCTAGGGTAATTTTCTGTTGTTATTCTGCTATTGTTTTTCCTCTTCCTCAGGTTTATTTATTTATATTGTGGATTTTTTCACATAATTTATGATTTGTGATGGTTGTATCAGATTATTTTTGTTTTTATATTTGTGTTATTTTGAAATAGTGATTTCAGGCTTGTATGAAGAGACAGTAATAATATGAAATGTGAAGAGCCTAAGGCTTAAAGAGGTACAATGAAAGCCTAAGTAACTCCATTACAGGCTAACAACCATCTTATTAAAATAACCATGGGGGAAGTGGCGCTGTAGCTCAAGTGGTAGAGCGCTCGCTGTGAGCTGAAGAGCTGAGGGACAGCGCCCAGGCCCAGAGTTCAAGCCCCACGACCGACAAAGAAAAAAAAATAACCATGGGTTTGACCAAGAAATGACACAAAAATAAAAACCATTCCTGGACAATTGAGACATAAGTGATCATTGGGAAAGCCAAAGGAATTTTCTTCAGATGCATTGACCAAACACTGGGGGGCCATGCAGGACATGGTGACCCAGTGGTCAGACAATTCCCATCTATATCACATCCACAATAATATTAGCCAATCACATATGTATAGCGTAGTTTGCTTAAAATGTTAACCAATCCTTTAATTTCTCATGTAAAACTTCCTTAAAGTTGTTTGTTCAATACTATAAAAAATAACTGTGCTTATTCTATGCTCAGGGCTTCTTAGCATCACCGGTTAAAGAGTGCGTGGAGGATCAACCTCGAGCTTGCAAATAAATGACTCCTTTGTTATTTGCATTGGTCATTGTCTCTGGAGGTCTTCAGGGGGTCTCGAGTCCAGGTACAACAAAGAGGGGCTCATCTGGGATCTCCCTCATAAGCTCACCCAGACACCTGATCAGGGAGTAGCAAAGAACAGCCAGTAAGTTTTGTAACTCTGATATTTGTGTAGTTTTCAGGTTGGGTCTTGGAGTTGGCAAGAAAACCTTGCAGACGTGCTATAAGCCAGCCAACGGGACCAGTGGGAGATGTCCCCCAGATGCCCGGGGAAGGTAAACTATTCACTAGTGAGGACATTTGTGACCATCTGTAGTCCTGAACTGTCTGCTTGATAGTTTACAGGGTAGACTGTCCACTAGTGTGGACATTTGGAATGTTTCCTGTCTTTAGTCCGGCACTTTCTGTCTGACAGTCTACCACCCAGTCTATCACCTGCAGGCTGTTAATGTGTCTTCTCTTAAAATCTGTGTGTCTGTCTGTATTGTGGCTTTCGTGGAACATTTCCTTTTTCATATTCATCCTGACACAGATGCCTGGAAACCCTGTTTGCCTCCATGAAAAATTGTTATTCTTTGTTCAGTTTCTTGTCCAACAATAATTACTTTCTCTTTCAGACTCTCTTGTCTTCTGCCTCGAAGGGTGAAATTTGGCTTAGAAAGTTGGCCCATTTGAAGCAAAGCTAGAGTCTAGTAGTCTTTTACCCGATGACATTGCTGAAACATCACCAAGTGTCTCCGTCTACCTCTTTGGGATCTTAAACAGGCCAGCGAATCCACACTTTTCTCCTTGGGACACTCTGAGTTGTGATTTTATCCTAAATCCCTGAAAACACCAGTTGTTTAATTTTGTGATATTTGTAATTGCCTTCCTCCTTTTTTCTTGTCTTGTGTGTGGACTGATATACGCTGAAATGAGTCAGAACCAAAGTACACCTCTTACCTTTCTGACAGATACTTTTAAAGCTGTTAAGGAAAGAGCTAACAATTTAGGTGTTGAAGTTAAAAAAGAAAAATTACTTTGTGCAAGTCAGAGTGGCCTACTTTTGAGGTTGGATGCCCGCCCCCAAAGAACTTTTAATCTAAACACCATTTGGGAGGTTAAATGTAGGGCTTTTCTCCCAGGAAGTGCAGGGCACCCCAATCAGATTCCCTATATTTTAGTATGGCAGAATTTGGTGCAGGAACCTCCAAAGTGTCTGTTGCTCTTTCCACCCCTTTCTGTCGATAAAAGCAAGATTTTAGCATTAGAAAAGGTTGTGTCAACTACTCCCTCAGCCTCCTTATATACCATTTTACAGGAAGGGAGTGAAGATCTTCTCTCATTAGACTCTGATCTCCTCCCATACACTTCACTGCTGCCTCCTCCAGCCCTCATGGAGGAAGGGGAGGCAGCAAGAGATGAGGAGCAAGGAGCCAGGAGCAACTTGGAAAGGCCAGCAGGAAGAACTCGTGATAGCATTCAGAGAGCTGCCGGCCTGAGACTCCCTGACACCACCATGATGCTGCTGTACAGAGAAATTGGGCCACCAGAAAAAACGAGAGAGCCCCGACTTCAGTGTTGGCCCTTTCCACGAGTGACTTATATTATTGGAAAACACAAAATGCAAATTTTTCATATAACCCCAAGGATTTGATTTATCTCCTAGATAGTGTAATGTTCATGTGCCAGCTAACCAGGCATGATTGCCAGCAGTTACTTTGGATCTTGTTCCACACGGAAGAAAGAGAACGGATTCAAACTGAGGCTAGGAAACTGGTTCTGGGGAATGACGGGTAGCCTACTGCTAACCCTGATTTCACCAATGCATTTTTTCCATTAACCCGGCCTCCAAATGATGGTTGGGACTACAACACGGCAGAACGTAGGGGGAGATTAAGGGTCTATCACCAGACTCTCATGGCGGATCTCAGGGAAGTAGCCTGCAAACATACCAATTTGGCTAAAGTATACATGGACTTACAGGGAAGGAAACCCTATGATGCCTAAATAGTCGAGGTCTACACAGACATTAGTGCACTTACTGCCAAGAAATATTGCATTAGGTCAAAGAATGTGCTAAGATTGGGAAACTGAACAAAGCAGTGGCAGCCCCATAGAACCTCGACACTAATGACTAACAATACTGCTAATAATAAATAGGGATGTCAGGGTTCAGTTCCCCTCCCTGAACCCAGGGTAGCACTGAGAGTGGATGGGACTCCGGTAAAATTTCTAGTGGATACCGGGATCCAATACTCTGCTTTAATAAAGCCCCAAGGAAAAGTCTCAAATAAAATCTCTTGGGTGTTGGGCTAGGATGAGCTCAGTGGCAAAGGGCTTGCCTAGCAAGTACAATGTCCTGGGTTCGATCCCCAGGTCCAAAAAGAAAAGACAAAAAAGTACAGTTAAAAAAACCAAATAACAACAAAAAACCTATTGGGTGCAAGAAGTAATGGGAATTAAACAATACTCATGGACCACCGAAAGAACAGTGGACCTGGGGATGGGATGAGTGTCCCACTCATTCTTCGTTATTCCAGAAAGCCCTTATCCCTTATTGGGAAGAGACATGTTAACCAAGGTCAGGGCACAGAGTCACTTATATACAAAAGGTCCCCAGGTGGAGGATGCTCAAGGAAGCTCAATACAAGTATTGACTCAGGGCCTGGAAGATGAGTACCGGTTGCTCCAACCACCCTAGACTCCTGACCAAGAAATCACCTATTTGCAGGAAAGGTATCCAGAAGCTTGGGCAGAGACTGGCGGAGTGGGACTAGAGAAACATAGACCAGCTCTCTTCATCAAAGTAAAATCAGGGGTGGACCCAGTTAGAGTTTGACAGAACGCTATGTCCATGGAGGCACAGGGGGAATTACACCCCACATTAGGCGTCTGCTAGACCTGGGTGTATTGCGACCCTGCCAGTCAGAGTGGAACACTCCCCTGCTACCAGTCTGCAAGCCCAAATCTAATGAATATAAGCCAGTACAGCACTTCAGGGAAGTAAATAAAAGTATAATGGACGGTCACCCTACCATACCGAACACCTACACTCTCCTGAGCACCCTGCATCAATATAGGCAGTGGTACATTGTATTAGATTTGAAAGATACCTGTTTCAGCCTACCCTTGGTGCCCAAAAATCAAGTTCCCTTTGCCTTTGAGTGGACAGATGTCAAAGGAGGTGTAAATGGATCTGGACAAGACTCATTCAAGGATTCAAAAACTCACCAACACTCTTTGATGAAGCTCTGCATGAGGACTTGGGTGAGTTTAGGGGAAGCCACCCTGGTCTGACTTTGTTGCAATATGTGGGTGACTTATTAACTGCTGGTGAAACTGAAAGAGAATGCATCCACGGAACAGAAGATTTACCCAAGTTATTGGGAAACCTTGGTTAATGAGTATGGATCAAGAAAGCGTAAACCTGCAAATCAGAGGTAATGTACCTGGGCTATTTATTGAAATGGGGGCAGCGATGTCTCACCAAAGAGAGAAAAGAAACTGTCCTTCAAAATTCCAACACCAGGGTCACAGCACCAAGTAAGGGTGTTTTTGGGTTCTGCCACCTTTTGCCATCTGTGAATCCAAGGGTTTGCAGCGCTGGCTAAACCTCTTTACGAGGAGAAGCAACTGTTTCAATGGACAGAGGAAGCTGAATGAGCCTTTGAACAGATAAAAAATGCCTTATTATAAGACCCAGTGTTGGGACTCTCTGATGCCAGTAAACCCTTTTACATATATGTGGATGAACATAATGGAATAGCAAAAGGAGTCCTAACCCAATATGTGGGCCCATGAAGAAAACCAGTAACCTACTTGTTAAAGAAATTAATCTCAGTAACAGTAGGATGGACACCATGTCTGAGAATGATAGAGGCTACTGCTCAGATGGTAAAATACACAGATAAATTAACCATGGGACAAGAACTGTATGTGACCACCCCCAAGACTATTGAGGGTGTGTTAAAGCAACCACCAGATCAGTGACTCAGCAATACCCAACTAACCCATTACCAAGGAATGCTACTCAACCCTCTCAGAATCAATTTCCAGGCTCCCTCGTCTCTCCACCCGGAAATGCTACTACCAGATCAGGATCTAAACATGCCACTACATAACTGCTCAGAGATCCTGGCACAAGTCCATAACATCCAAGAGGACTTAAGGGTCCAGCCATTGCTGGACGCTGAACTCGTGTGGTTTACAGATGAAAGCAGCTTTATTCATCAGGGAGAGTTATGCAGGAGTGGCAGTAGTGACTGAGACTGATGTGGTCTGGGCTGAACCTCTACCAGTAGCCATATCAACCCAGTGAGCCAAGTGAATTGCCCTGACCCAAGCTCTAACACTGGGAAAGGACAAAAGGCTAACTGTGTACACTGACAGTCCATATGCATTTGCAACGGCTCATGTACACAGAGCTATTTACAAAGAAAGATGATTACTGACAACTGAATGAAAAACCATCAAAAATAAAGATGGAATCTTGGCTTTAATTACTGCTCTTTGGCTGCCTACGTTAGCCATTGTTCATTGCCCTAGACATCAAAAACCTAAAGATGCTGTGAGTAAAGAGTACTCTGGCCTACAGAATAGCCCAGGAGGTGGCATTACAAAGCCACTCTATAATGATGATTAAAACCCAGACCCTCGTACAAGAACTCTTCAGGATACTCCAATATACACCACAGAGGACTTGAAATGGATTGATCAACTGCCGATGGCACAATGCCTAAATGGTTGGTGGAGAGATTTTAGGAGCAACATTATCTTACCAGAGCAGTTAGGGAGTAAAGTACTGCTTAAGTTGCATTGAAGCACCCACATGAGTGCAAGGAAGATGCAAGATCTGGTGAGAAATACTGGACTTTGGATCAAAAATAACCATGCTAAAATAGAACAGATTGTCAGGGACTGTAAGGCATGTCAACTGATAAATTCAAGGAAGAACCAAACAGAAACAGGCAGTCAAATCAGAGGAGATATACCAGGAACTTACTGGGAGGTGTACTTCTAACTTGGCAAGGATGGATATAAATATCTGTTAGTTTTCATAGATGGGTAGAATACTTTACTACAAAGCGCGAAACTGCACAGGTAGTGGCTAAGAAGTTACTAGAAGTGATCTTTCCCAAGTTTGGCTTCCTTATTATGATAGGATCAGATAATGAACCAGCTTTCAGGTCCAAGGTAAGTCAGGGAATTGCAAGTGCTCTTGCGACAGATTGGAAATTGCATTGCGCTTATAGACCCCAAAGTTCAGGAAAGATGGAAATGTTGCATACAACTCTAAAAGAGTCCCTGACCAAATTGACCAT
>NW_027205807.1:0-12406 GCF_024711535.1 Dipodomys merriami
CTTCTTTCTTCTTCAGAGAAGTTTCTCTGTAAGTCTTTAGCCCATTTATTTATTGGGCAGTTGTTTCTTTGAGGATTTGTTGTTGGGGGATTTAATTTTTTGAGTTCCAAGTATACTTTAAAAACTTGAAATAGGAAATCAAAACAGAACTTAAAAAGTGGCAAAAGCTCCCATGCTCCTGGATGGGAAAGATTGACATCGTGAAAATGGCAATACTTCCCAAGGATATCTACAAATTCAATGCGATACCTATCCAAATTATAAACTCATTCTTCAAGGAAATAGAAGAGGCAATCCAAAAATTCACATGGAACAATAAAAGACCGTGAATAGCAAAATCCCTCCTCAAGGGAAAGAATACTGCTGGAGGAATATCAATGCCAAATTTCAAACTCTACTATAAAGCCATAGTAATCAAAAGAGCTTGGTAGTGGCACAAGAACAGACCTCAGGACCAATGGAATAGAATTGAAAACCCAGAGATGAACCTACAGACTTCTAGCCATCAAATCGTCGGTAAGGGAGCTAAAAAAAGAATGGAAGAAAGACAGCCTCTTTTGTAAATTGTGCTGGCAAAATTGGTTAACTACTTGTAGAAAAGTAAAGCTAGACCCTTATATATCACCCTGCAGCAGAATCAACTCCAAATGGATCAAAGACGTCGGAGTCAAGCAGACACTCTGAAACATTACATGATGGAATAGGAGAAACCCTTGGTCTCCTTGGCGCAGGCCGAAATTTTCTCAACAGAGACCCGGAAACACAACAAATCAAAGAAAGTTTGGACAAATGGGATTGCATGAAGTTGCAGAGCTTCTGCATGGCAACGGACATAGCTAGCAAGATCAATAGAAAGCCTATGGATTGGGAGAACGTCTTCACTAGCCATATAAAAGACAAGGGTCCTGTATTTATTTTATTGGGATTTGTCTTCAATTTTCTAAAGAACTATATTATTTGGGGTCTCCCTACATTCTATTATGTTTCAGGTAATTCATTTATTTGTTTACTTATGAATTTATAGGCCCATTTTAGCTACCACAAATGAGAGAAACCATGTAACCTGAGGTTCTCTAAGACTAGCTTACTTAACTAGTAATATATATTTGAATATATATATATATATATATATATATATATACATAATTGTAGTTATTATAGTACATTATTTTTGCTTTGAGTCAGGAGAAAAAACAAAAAGAACATTTTATTGTTTACCAAAAATTTTACCAGTTAGAAATAACAATCACAAATACAAAATAATGACAGTGAAACAATCACTTGAAAAATAATGAAAACTCAGAGAACTAAGTTGAGAAAAATATTAGTAACTCAAAATATAAAATAGCTTAATATCCCTGCAGAGAGCAGGCAGTTAAATATATTATAGTATGTTACTCCAATCATTCAGAACTTGCTACTAAAACATGACAATATTGGTTTTATATAAAATATAGATATAAAAAGTCGAGTTCTGAAAAAAAAATCTCAAATATGTCTGTATAATAAAGTTTATTCCAAAGAGGGAAATGCAACAGTTTGCTTCATATGATCACAAAGATGGAGAGTAATCTTAGATATTTTCTCCATATTTAATTGACTAATGTTGCTTGATTCTAAATTTCCTGTAGCATTTAAAGGAGGTAAATTTTGTAAAGGTTTGTTTAAAGAACTATTACTAATGTTAGTGGAATCATTAAAGAAAGGAGTAACTTGCAAAAGAATCCACTAGTGTTTATAATTACCTATGTGGATTATAGTTATGCTATAATTTTCACATAGTGAGTGAAGAAAAACTCCTTGTGTTTCTTTTAGATAAAGGTAAGGTTAGAACTTAAATAACATTCCTATTTTATTCAATTATATTTACATAAATCTACCTTAAAATTTAAATTTTAATATTGATAATGACTCTGAATATTTAATCAACATAAAAAGGTAATTAAGCAAGGTGCAGGTGGCTAATGCCTTTAATCCTAACTACTTAGGAGGCTGAGATCTGAGGATAATGGTTCAAAGCCAGCCTGGGCAGGTAAGTCTGTGAGACTCTTATCTCCAATAAGCTACCAGAAAACTGGAAGTGGTACTGTGGCTCAAGTGATAGAGCACTAGCCTTGAGCTAAAGAATTGAGGGACAGCCCAGAGTTCAAGCCCCATGACCAACAACAACAAAAAAGAAAGGTCATTATTTATTATTGTCTTCATTAGAAAGGGAAAAATTCTTAGAGTTAAGATTGATTCTAAAACCCACGCTAATATATCATTGACTGAATATCTTGTTATAGTTTATTAATGACCCTAGATTTCTGTACATAAAGTTCTCTTGGATAGACAATTAGGATGATACAATGATATTATTAACTTATATCATTTACCAATTCTGCACACTAGACTCCAGAAGGTGCTAAAATTGTTTCTATTGAATCTCTGGACACATGAGTAGTCGTGTATTGGTAAACTGGATTTTATGCAGTCTTTCCAATATTTAGTCACAGATAATTCATCTTCTCCAGTTGTGAATCTTGTGAAATCAGTTATGAAGTGTCTAACTGTCAGTGAGCAGGGTTCCAGTACAGTTAAGAAAAGCATTAGCATAATAGAAATAAAAAAATCCAAGAGAAATGGGGCACAGGTAGCTCACATCTGTAATTCTACCTATTCATGAGGCTGAGATTTGAGAATAAAATTTCAGAGCCACCTGGAGTCGGAAAGTCAATAAGTCTCTCATTTCCAATTAATCACAGAAAAAGCTGGAAGTAGCTCTATGGCTCTAGCACACTAGTCTTTAGTAAAAGGAGCTCAGGAACAGTGCCCAGGACCAGAGTTCAAGTCCTAGGACTAGCAGAAGAGGAAAAATGAAAAAGAAGAAAGAAAAAAAAAGAAAGAATGAAAAACGTAGAAAAGAAAATCCAAAGAATTGTATGGACCAATGTTCGACAAGACATATACTCTTTACTATGTAACTGTAACCCCTCTGTACATTACCTTTAAAACAAAAGTAAAATTAAAAACAAATGAATTGAATGGAAAGAAATATAAATAAGAATTTTATCTTTACTAATCAAAGTAACCTATATTCCTTTACCTCCCACAGATGCTTATATGGGATAGATAAATGTTCATTTATTTTAGTTTGAGATTCTTATTTTTTGTTGTTCTAAGAAGGCTAAAGTCCAATTTTCTTCTCACATTATACTCATCCCATTATAAATCCATACTATATATGACTTGGGATAGCATAAAAAACAAATTCAATATCTCACTCCATTTGGGAAAATTATGTAATAATTGTATCTCTACCTGGACTTAGTTGGAAGAAGCATAAAGATTGACTCAAATGTTATACACAATTTAAAGTGCTATTGGATCATGCGCACACACATGCGCATGCGCACACACATGCGCATGCGCACGAACACACACACACACACACACACACACACACACACACACACACACACACACACACACACACACACACACTCCAAAGAAGCTCTGGCTTACATAATGCAACAAAGGAAAGATAAATCCCAGTTCTTGGTTTCAAAGAATTTTAGACCACAGTCTATTGTTTCTGGACCAGTGATGAAGCAAATGACCATGGCTGAGCCTATAGAGGAGAGCAATGATGTTCACTTCAATTCAGAGAGGAAATAGAGGGGGAAAATGCCCATGGACCAGGTACAAGCTCCAAAATCATGCGTCTAATGATCTACTTCCTCCACTTAACTTCCAACCTTTTCATGACCTTCTGAATGGATAGCATCAGCGAGGAACTACATGTTTAACACACAAGACTGTGGGCTGGGGAGAGAGGGCATGTATTATTCAAATTATAACACCCAAGATAGCAATGGGTATGTGATAATAGAATAGATAAAGCAAATGTTTTAATTCCGTTTTTTTCTATGCATTTAAGGAGATAGCTTATAAAACATATTTTGGCCAGGAATAAAACTGGTGGTCAGCTTAAAATGCTACTAACTTGTTGACTTGCAAAAGGACTGAGAATAGCTACCTCTATTGGTTCATGCCTGTAATCCTCACTACCCAGGAGACAGAGATCTGAGTATCTTGCCAGCCCAGGCAAGAAAGCCAGAGATACATTAAAAAATAAAAATAAAAAATTGATGATATACAAAAGAGTTACAGTTATATAAGTCAAGTTTTTAATACATTTGAACAGTATCACCTCTTCCCTCATTTTCTCCCAATTTTTTCTCCTCCTCAACCTCCTTTCCCCATAAATTGTATAGTTTTCAACAGTTAAGTGAGTATCACTGCAGATAAAGTTTACCCTTTGTCCCACCATTTCTGTGCTTCCCTTTACTCTCCCCAAATCAGATATATTTACATACAAGACAGAGCATATTGAAGTAAAACAAAAAAAACACAAAAGATGCAAAACAGAAAGAAAACAACAACAAACATGCAAAAAATAAAATCCTTAACCACTATAAACTCCAGAAGCATAGCTGTGGTTCAAGTGGTGGAACACTGGTCTTGAGCACAGAAGCTCAGTGACAGTGCTGAGACCCTGAGTTCAGTCCCAGGACCAGTACAAAAAAAAAGAGGAAGAAAAAAAGCAACAGTACTAAGAGTAGAGAATCAGAAGATTGACAGCAATTAGCATAATAAAAAATGTACAAGACATTACACAGTCCTGGATAGTAGCTACAGATAGTAGAAGAGACCAATCTCCTGAAAGAAGCATAATGTGATTACTGTGTAAAGTGTTATTTTTTTCCCACTCCGTCAGGGAGATATCTAATAATGCATTTTGACTGCTCAGGTTATTAATGGAGTCCTGCCCATGGTTCAGCTTAGGCCATGAATGCACTTGGTATTTGTGTTCACAATCCCTAAAACTACAATTGAGATTGACATACATAGTCTTTGGTACAGCTTCCCCATTTATTTCCTTGTCTGAGATAAGATTTCTCAGATAGCAGAAGACAAGAGAGAGAGACTGAATCTGCCATTCTATGATGTCCATAATAGAATATTATAATGCACCTTGGGGTAAGTAGAGTGAATGAGCAAGGTTCTTGAAAGATGGAGTAATTATGGTCTCAGTCATCTCTACTTGATTCACCGAAGGGGAACCTAAGAATGTAAAGGGATTTGAAGGATGACCTGTGTCATTTACCAGTTCAGAGACGCTAGGCCTGATTACTGTTCTCATATGTCGTTTTTGCTATAGCAGACTATCATGATCTTCAGTGTGAGAGTTGGTGAATGCATTTTTATTATCAGAGGAAAGGCTTAGAAGCAGCTCATATTTATATAGGACATTTAAAATTCACTTTTATCATTTCCCCCATGCAGGTTCTACTGCCTCTTCTGACTCCCATCATTTAAGAGTAGTAAGAAATTTAGACTATTTGGGTATGTCGTAAAATGTCCGAATGATCCACTACATTTAATACTTTTAAGCTGTATGATCAAGAAATACCGGACACAATAGAGGCCCTAGTAAACACAAGTACATTCTGGAGATCAGACACTTAAAGGTAGACACATCATGTTTAGTGCAAGCAAGCTACATTATCTCCATAATCATGCAAATGGATAAAGTGACACTCCAACTAGTATGTAGTAATTGAAAATTTAATTTTCAAGAATGTTTTATGAAAGAGCTGAAATAAATAATTTGAAAACATAGTATTTGCATAATTTGTTTTTCTAAACAGAAAACATTAAGATTTGATTCCTTGGTTTCAAAATGATTCTCTATTAAATTATATATTTAAATGACTGGAAGTCTCAGACTTTTCTGGTAGTTGAATTTGATTGCTTATGGTATTAATCAATGTATAAAATCAACTTTAAATTCCATTCAAATTAGAATTGCTTGAAGGAATAATAGAATTAAAAATTCTCCAAAAGAAAATAATTAAACTGTTAAAAATCTTTGGCAAAATGAATTAACATGGTGAATTATTGTAACTTTGCTGCAGTTAAGTGATTTGATAGCAGCTTCTGTGCAAGTCAAAAATAATGGATTATTATGTGTAGAATATGTACTTTTAAAAACCTAATTATTGTCAGTTTGATAGGCTAAGCTAATCACAGAAAGCAGTAAGGGTGATAATTTAAACTGAAAGCAATTCCCAAATAATTAATATTTTCTTCAATAGTAGGTTTTTCCCAGCACCTTCACTTCCTTATTGCATTTTTCTACTCTTTAGGTAAAATGTGCCATAATTTACATTTCATTCATCTTTTAATCAACTTACTTATTGAAATATATTGTTTCCACTAATTGCCATCTGTTTTTAAACATCATTCTTTTTTCCATTTTTATCTATTATCTCCTGACTTTATCTTTTATGATGCTTATTGTATGCAACAATCATCAAAATATTTAAAAAGTTGTCTTTCAAGCAAAAAAGAATGTCATAGTTTTAAATCACTAAGAACAAATATGTACATCATTGATATAACTCCATCACAACTTTGATGCTATGTAGACATATCTATTTATTTATTTATCTATCCCTCTATTTTTTTGTTGTAGGGCTTGAATGCTGTCCTTGAACTCTCCATCTCAAGGCAAGCTCTCTACCACATGAACCACAACACCACTTATGGTTTTCTGGTGGTGTATTGGAGATAAGAGTCTCACAGACTTTCCTGCCTGAGCTGGCTTTGAACCACGATCCTCAGAATCTCAGCCTCTGAATAGCTAGGGATACAGGCATGAATAGCAAGGAATAAACACTGGCTAGATTTCTTGGACATTAATAAATGTTTATAGCAACTTGTAACAGGGTATACCAAAACAAACATTTTGAAGAATGTGTTTGCCCTGCACCACATGTTACAAAGGCATACAATTATGTAATGTAAATGTATAGTCTAATCAATATATGAAGTTTTCTAAATTAATAAAATTTAGCAGTTTATGTAATTTATTTCACTCAGCAGCTATTCACTTTAACTCATGAGGCATTTGGTTGGAAATAAAACATAGAAGCAATGACTCTCAAGTCATGACACAACCGTTTTGGTGAGGGGAAAATTACCTTAGAAATTTAGTTTCAATAAAATATAACCATATGAAAGGTATGATAATTGTCTTCAGTTTTCTTCCATTCATTACTGTAGGTGGTTAAAAGGGCATCTCACACTGTTGTGGAGAGTACAATGTAAAATGTCATACTGTGTGGATTTTTAATTAAATGTTCTCCCACACATTATGATTCTTCTTTATGAAGGAATTGTACCTCTACTGAAAGCTATTTTAGAATAGGACCATTTAGTATGATATAAATTTTAACTTTGGGTAACATTTACATTTTATTTACGATATATTGTAATTTATAGACATTACTATTTTACAGATGTCTGACTACTTAAAAGAATAATAGAAATTGGCACCGTTTTCAACTGTTCATTGTATTTTGTATGCAAGAAGCAGCCACTGTACTAGTCAACATTCCTGAGGCAGGATTTTTAACAAAAATCAATTTATGTATTTGATTTTGGTACCCTGCATCTTGTATATACATTTATCTAATTTGGGAAGAGGAAGGGGAGTAGCAAAATGCTAAAATAAAGACCCAGGATGACCCATTGCAACAAAGTTCGATACTCACAAGGCACTATGTTGGAAATGACCTTTACAACTTACAACTTTAAGGGGGAAAAGGGGGAAGAAAAGGATAGTAGGAGAAAAAAATGGAGGGGTAACAATGCTCTACAAGAAATGTAATCATTACCTTCCTCATGTAACTGTAAACACTCTGAACAGTATCTTACAATAAAATTAATTTAAAATAAAAAAATCAATTTAGGGTTGTTTTCAAACACTTAAATTTAATAATTTAAATAATTTTTCAATATGATCATTGGTTATATAATATATAATACAATGAAATTAATTTGCATTAGACATTTTATATTTGCAATTTAAATATTCTTAAAAACTGAAAAATATGGTTGGCTTCTTTCCTTCTTTCTTACTTTCTTCCGTCCTTTCTTCCTTCCTTCCTTCCTTCCTTCCTTCCTTCCTTCCTCCCTTCCTTCCTTCCTTCCTTCCTTTCTTCATCTTTCTTTCTTTCTTTCTTTCTTTCTTTCTTTCTTTCTTTCTTTCTTTCTTTCTTTCTTTCTTTCTTTCTTTCTTTCTTTCCTTCTTTCCTTCTTTCTTTCTTTCTTTCTTTCTTTCTTTCTTTCTTTCTTTCTTTCTTTCTTTCTTTCTTTCTTTCTTTCTTTCTGTTTATCTAAGGCTAAACAGTGAGTGCATATGATATTTTCCCATATTAAAAAAAATATCAGTCTAAATGTGAAAACCGTTCTAATCAAATCTAGTTACAACAAGGTTAATGTATGATGGTAACAGTAATTATGAGATCAGTATCAGTTACGCATTAAATACAGAGCCCAATAATGATAGCTTAAATATGATATAAATGTGATAAATTTGTACTTAGAAATTATAAAATTTTCAGTTTTGCTTAATATATGTTTTCCTTCACTATACTAAATGAGACATAAAGATCAAGTGGGGATTTATTTTAGGTTTCCAAGATTATTACCAAATAATACCAATCATTATTAACCAGAATACAAAAACTTTAAAGCAAAATATCATATAATTCTATCAATGTTAAAAGAAGATGAGCCACATTTTACCACCATTTGTTATTGAAATAAAATCCTGAGACAATAAGATATTGTAAGACTTTATATTTGTTGGGAAGATATCTATGGAAACTTCAGTGAATGTCTCAATTAACAGGATACCATAAAGAGTGGAATTCCTATCTGATCTCATGATAAAGACTTATTGTAATCATTCAGAACTGTTATTCAAGCATCAGACTGCAATATCACAAAACAGCAAAAAAATTGTAAGGAAGTGGAATGACGTGAAAAAAATTATATTAAACAAAGTAAGCAAGAGCCTAAGAAGTATAGATTGTTATAGGTTGCAGTTTTCCTCATTAATGGTAGCTATAATTTTCCTCTAAATCTACAAGGAAGCACACTAAATTGTGTGTGTGTGTGTGTGTCCTCACACATTGAACACAAAGGAGGATATGAATAAGAACAGATGTCAAAAGCTCAACAGCTATGTGCATATGACCATATTAAATAATATTTTATGAACTCCAAGAAATGAACTCCAATAAAAGGAAACCAGAGTAATTCCTTTTAGTTTCTGTTACTCCTGTCTTTGCTTTCTTTTCCTTTTGTCTTGTTTGTTTGTTTTTATTTGGGAGGGTAAGACGGCACAGAAAGGTGTAACAAAGGGTGAATATAAACAACAGTGGTACTCACGAGACAATATGTGGAATTGAAATGTACATCTTGTGAGTGGGAACAAGAGGGAAAAACTGGATGAGAGTTAGTAAAGGGAGACATGGTTCATAAAGAACTACACTCATTACCTGACTTTTGTAACTATAACTCCTATACTTATAAGCTGTACAATAACAATCAAAATATAAAATAAAAGGTACATGTAGAACAAAAGGATAGGTCATAATAAACATTTTATTATTCACAAGTAATGCAATTATCTGTCATAACATACTACCACAAGCTGTATGGTAATTTATTTTATTTATATATTTTTTATTGTGAAAATACTGTACAGAGTGGTTACAGTTACATGGGCAAGATAATGAGCAAATTCTTTATCAAGCATTGTCGCCTCCTCCTTTGTTTCCCCTTGCCATCCCTTCCCATCCACCCCTCGGGCTCCCACCCAATCCTCCCCCCCCACCAAAGTTGTAAAGTTCGTTTCTGACATGACAATTTGTACTACTCATTGTTGCAACGGGTACACCTGTATCCTTATTTAAAAAACTTGATTTTCCCCTTCCACTCCACAAATTATACCAACATCAAAAGGGGTTATACTGTGAGAGAGGGACATAAAAAGCAACAAAGAAATGATCTCAAAAATGCTTTAGAAACAAATGCATGAAAGAAAATAAACCATTTGAATACATACCTTAGGGTTCATTTTCCTAATATCACCTTATCTGACCTTTTCTGCTTGACTCATACATATACTAAATATTGCAAATAAGGGAAACCATGGGACCGATATTTCTTTGGGCTTGGCTTACTTCACTTAATACAATTTTATCCAAGCCTTTCCATTTCCTAACAAATGGGGCAATGTCATTCTTTCTGATGGAGGCATAGAATTCCATTGTGTATATATACCATATTTTCTTGATCCATTCATTTACTGAGTGGCATCTGGGTTGGTTCCATATCTTAGCTATAGTAAATAATGCTGCAATAAACATAGTTGTGCTGGTAGCTTTAGTGTGGTCTTGTTTGTAAACATTTGGGTAAATACCCAAAAGTGGGATGATGGGTCAAAGCTCTATGTGGAGCTCTATGTGGAATCTTTTGAGGAACCTCCATACTAATTTCCAAAGTGGTTGAACAAGTTTACACTCCCACCAACAATGAAGTAAGGTTCCCTTCTGTCCACATCCCCTTCGGGATCTCTTGTTATTAGAGTTCTTGATTTTTGCCATTATAACAGTGGTGAGGTGGTATCTCAATGTTGTTTTGATTTGCATTTCTTTTATGGCTAGGGAGGTTGAGCATTTCTTTATTTGTCTATTGGCCCTCCTTCTTTCTTCTTCAGAGAAGTTTCACTGTTAGTCTTTAGCCCACTTATTTATTGGGCAGTTGTTTCTTTGAGGATTTGTTGTTGGGGGATTTAATTTTTTGAGTTCCAAGTATACTTTAAAAACTTGAAAAAGGAAATTAAAACAGCACTTAGAAAATGGCAAAAACTCCCATGATCCTGGATGGGAAAGATTAACGTCGTAAAAATGGCAATACTTCCCAAGGCTATCTACAAATTCAATGTGATACCTATCAAAAGTCCTATCTCATTCTTCAAGGAAATAGAAGAGGCAATCCAAAAATTCACATGGAACAATAAAAGACCCCCAATAGTAAAAACCCTCATCAATGGAAAGAACAATGCTGGAGGAATATCAACATCAAATTTCAAACTCTACTGTAAAGCCATAGTAATCAAAAGAGCTTGGTACTGGCACAAGAACAGACCACAGTACCAATGGAATAGAATTGAAAACCCAGAAATGAACCTGCAGACCTATAGCCATCTAATCTTCAATAAGGGAGCTAAAAAAATAGAATGGAAGAAAGACAGCCTCTTCAGTAAATGGTGCTGGCAAAATTGGTTAACTACTTTTAGAAAACTAAAGCTAGATCCTTATATATCACCCTGCACCAGAATCAACTCCAAATGGATCACAGAACTCGGAGTCAAAGCTGTCACTATGAAAACCTTACAGGATGGAGTAGGAGAGACCCTAGGTCTCCTTGGTGTATGATATTTTCTAAATGTGAAATCTATTTTTTACAATCATGGAGTATAGAAGTTTACAAATAAGTTATATTCAGAAGCACTCTTTGCCTGCCACTCACTTTCTCCCTCCTCCCTCCATCCATTCCTCCTTCCCTTCCTCCTTCCCTCCCTCCCTCCCTCCCTCCCTTCCTTCCTTCCTTCCTTCCTTCCTTCCTTCCTTCCTTCCTTCCTTCCTTCCTTCCTTCCTTCCTTCCTTCCTTCCTTCTTTCCTTCCTTCCTTCCTTCCTTCCTTCCTTCCTTCCTTCCTTCCTTCCTGCCTTCCTTCCTGTCTCTCTCTGTGTCTCTCTATCACTCTCTGTGTGTGTCTGTCTGTCCGTCCAGCCATCCATCTGTCCGTCTGTCCGTCTGTCCGTCTGTCCGTCTGTCTGTCTGTCTGTCTGTCTGTCTGTCTGTCTGTCTCTCTCTCTCTCTCTCTCTCTCTCTCTCTCTCTCTCTCTCTCTCTCTCTCTCTCTCTCTCTCTCTCTCTCTCTCTCTCTCTCTCTCTTCTCTCTCTCTCTCTCTCTCCAGTCCAGGGGCTTGAACTCCAGGCATGGGCAGTTTTCATGACCTTTGATGCTCAAACCTAGTGCTCCACCACTTAAGACAACTCACTTAAGTATTTTTGGTGGTTAACTGCAGATGAGAGTCCCACAGACTTTGCTGCCAAGGATGGCTTAAAACCATTATCCCCAAATCTCAGCTTCCACAGAAGCAAGGTGTAGGCATGAGCCATTAGTACTTGGCAAAATTTAGTCTTTAATTTTTAACAAATACCAATATCAGTCCTTTAATAATGAGAAATATTCAGTATTCAAATACACTATAAAGTAGGGCAAATATGGTGTGAAACTCATGATCAATTTTAAACAATGGAATTGTCTTTAAAGTAAAAATCATGAAAAGATTAAGAAAATAAATTAATCAAGAAAAGTAAAACTTTATTTTTAAACTACAAAAACCTGACTCACAGATTTTTATATCAGTTAATAAATGATAATCATATTCTTAAATTTTGAGCAAATTTGTAATGAGAAGATCGAAATGCTAAAACT
>NW_027205808.1:2500-12404 GCF_024711535.1 Dipodomys merriami
ATATCTCTTTCCTTGTTATTGATCCCACCAATCATCCACTGTTTCACTAGTACCCATAAACTATGTTGCAGTAAGCACAGGAGAAAAGGCCATGACAACGAATTCCGTAACTATGATAATGATGGCTAGAGGAAACTGAAGAAAAGGAAAGAGAACCAAGCAGAAAGGGAGGGGAACACTCCAGAGTAGGTACAATGGCACAACTTGTGGGGTGGACTAAGACATGTAGTCTTCAACGACAGCTTTCTAGAAAGGCAGAAGCATGAGGCTAGGAAACCTTCAGTGCTGTCTAGAGATTTTGATAGCTATAATTCTTAATGGACATGAATACAAGATTAGGTAAGGAAAGCATAAATATGCTTCACAGGAGACTTCTCTCTAAATGTAGTTTAAATCCAGTATAGTGTGCAACAAACTTTAGAAACTGTTGTTGTTATCCTTGAGTGAAATTGGGTGTCCCAAGATAGCCCTTTGGTGAAATCTTCGCAAACAGCACATCACTACATCACCAGTCTTAGCTAGCCTTGACTTTCTACCACTAAACAATCTTCTTCTCAATCCTGTTATTATTTGTAAGGCACAGTTTACCATAGAAATCAGAGTAGGAGGAAAATTACTGCTACTCTGAACCTTAAAAACTAGCTAGAATAGCCGCTGCCAAATTAACTACACCTCAGAAGCAGTGTCTGAAAGCTGCTTAAAGCAGATTGCTGGGACATCCCACAGAACTTCCCTTTTGATGGGTCTGGGATGGGGTCTGAGCCTTCCTAGCCTTAATGGTTTCCCAGGAGATGATAATGATACTGATCCAGGAACCATGCTTGAAAATCACTGATGCAGAACAGAATATTCCTTCCTCTTCCTTCTGAATATGCACCTTCTGAATATGCACAGAAGGCCATTTGCAAGATCCTCTGAAGAAGTAATGAGCAATGATAACCCCTTCTATTTTTTTGTAGTGTTGGAATCTCAACACCTTTGTATTTTCATCCCGGCTGAGTTTTTTATCCCTTTCCAATTATTTCAAATCCTCAATGATTCGTGCTAGATTTGATAATTAAGGAGAATTTAAACTATGTTTTTTTTTTTAAAAAAAACAACCCTGTTTTCTACCTTAAAATAATGAGAATGACTGGAGGAAAAGGTAAATATGGTATAGAGCAGTGACCTAAGGTTGATATGAACAGGGCTGAGATTGGTAAGCATTGCCTCAAATACTCTGCCAAGCACAAGTACTTCTCCCTCCTCTGTCAATGCAGTGGCTACTAAACACCAGCTCCACGGGTATACAAGCTAGTAGGAGAGTAGCAAGCCCTTGAAAGGCATCTGTATCCACCTCATGTTCAAGTTTCTCTTCATCCCCCTTCTCACCTCCCTTTCATTATCACCTCTTTCAGGGCTGAAGTGAAGTGCTGAACAGCCCTTCTGTTTGCCAGACCCTGATGATTTCAGAGCTGTGCATCTCTCACAAAATATCAAAGTTACCCAATGTGCCTGTTTTGTGGTGTCTTAGATCAAACTTTAAAAATGTCCTCCACTGGAGGTTCAGCTGTTTCATCTTTGCTGATACAGGTGAGAGCTGGAGCAAGAGATTATCAGAAAGCCTGACCAAGGAGAAGCAACTTGAAATGTGGAAAATGTAGGTAGCTGATAGACTCTTAACAGCAGCTGTGGCTTCACATTGCTATCAGGTGGTTAAGTCTGCGTAAATTTTTTTCTATCACATACCTGCTCTGTGTAATAGACCTGTACTTTAGAAGCTGTATATAGACTACACTTCCATCTGCTGAATTAGACTTTCCCACTGAAAAAATTCTTCATTTTATAGAAATTTTATCTTCAAGGATAAATATTTTTCATATACAAAGGATACAGGATCCTCTTTTTTTATTTAATTTAATTTTATTTGTGAACATACTGTACAGAGGGGTTACAATTACATGGGCAGGATAATGCATACATTTCTTACCAAGCATTGCAGCCTCCTCCTTTGGTTACAGGATCCTCTTATCCACCTATTCATTTATTTTATGCCTAACACACCCATCCAAAAGAAAGAGTCCCAGAGAACACAGTGAAGTGGAGAAGATGACAGGTGAGCAGGCTTTTACAAAACTGGAGGAGACATGTTTTGATAAAGTATAAGATTCTGGAGCCTCCAATAAAGAGAGATCTAATGTGATCATGGGAGGTGGTGCAGGCTTCTGCAAGAAGATCTGTAGACAGTAGGATATGTATAACAAATAAATATAACACAAAGGAGGCAAAAGCAAGAGTATTCTAGCACACAAGAGAAAGCTGGGGCATTGACAGTAAAGAAGAGTAAGCAGTGCTGACTCAGAAGTGCCTTGTTTCCATTTCCTATAATACAGAGTCAGCAGCATGAACTGTTAAGAGAAGGCCAGAAGCATTGCAGAGACCTGGATTTGAAGCTGATTCTTTTGGAAGCAAGTTAATTTTTTCCAAATCTCTCAGCTTCCAATACTGGGTACACAGTAAGCGTCGAAATTCAAACCACCAGTGTACTACAGTTTTGAAGTGGTATCAGTATGAGAGAAATGCCAGTTATGGTAGCATACACCTATAATCCAGTCATGGAGGAGACTGAGGCAAAATGATCATAAATTCAAGAGCAGCCTAGACTACATATTGACAAACTAGCATGGGACACATAGTGAGACTTTGTTAAAAATGACAAAATGAAAGGAGAGAGAGAAAGAGAGGAGAAGGAGGATGAGGGAAAGAAGAAGAAGTAGAAGGAAAGAGGAGGAGGAAGGGTTGAGGTGGAAGAGGAAGAGGAAGAGGAGGAGAAAGAAGAAGGAAGAGAGAGAGGAGGGAAACAATTGTTAAAAAAAAAGAGGAGAGAAAAACTGTAGTCATAATTAAGGAAAGAATCATTCATTAGCAGCTTATAATTATCTGGGTATTATAATTATACCTTTTAAAGGGAATTTCAGTTCATACCTGCAGTGAACATTTACTGATGACCCATAATGCTGAAGCCTTGGGTTCAGGTCCTGACAGTACAGTAGTGAATAATACATACAACTCCCTTATTTCAAGTAGGAGTCACCTTTTTTGAGGGGGAAGGACATATTCAATAAGTAATGAGCCAAATCATTTTAGAATATAAGTCAGATTTAAATGGCTATAGGGCACTGATGCGGCTATAGGACAATGATGTCTGTGATGGTGAAGGATGCTATTTCAAATGGAGTATTTAGCAATCTCATGGATTAAGATCCTGATGAAACAGTGGCATTTGAAGGTGAAAAGAGCAAGCAAATTGATTGGTCAACTTAGGGCAGAATGCCCCCAGGCAGAGGTCATGTCCCAGGCTAGGTCATAGTCCATAAAGAGGAAAATAGTATGAGATGAGGTAAGAGGCACGTGCCAGATCATGACAGGTTTAACCGAAGCTGTGACAGGGTGTTTAGATTTAATTTAAGTAGCATGAGAGGCATTAGCTAGTCACTGGAAAAGAGAAATGGGAAGTCAGAGGAGCTACAGAAACCAAGGTGTTTCCTTGACCTCCTTCTGCCTCAGGTGCTATGACCCTGGCAGCTGCTGAATCTTCACGTCTTCACATCCTGCCAGCTCACACCTGACAAGCCGTGGACGCTTCAGCTTCGGCACCAGCAGCTATCTCGCCTGCCCAGTCTGTCCCTCTGCTCTGTCCCTTTGATGCTAATTTGTACATTGTCTCGCCATCCCAATCTGTTTGCATCTCAATAATCTCAAAAAAAATCTCAGCTGCAGAGCATCATCAATTCTCTGAACTAAACTCTTTTTTAAATGTTGACAGTTGCTCTTCCCCACCAGGATGGCCTTTGCCAACTTAATTACTGAGAGTGACAAAGGAGTGCACAGGTGTGGTGAGACTGTCCCTGCATTTGCCCAGGATTTCCAGGCCTGCGTTTCACGAGCCATTCTGGAAACCAAGTTATTCACTCCCTAACTTCTTTTATCTTCCTTGCAGCTAGTTTGCTAAGCTTATACATAAGAAGAAATTACATTACGGATGCAAACATTTACCCCCGGATACACACTTCAAGTCCTGGACCTGCTGGAAGTGAGGACTAGAGTTCTAGGGGCAATCAGCACCATGGCCAGATCCCAGAGGCCAAAGACAAAAGGCTAAAAGGCCAGTAAGAACTTAAAAACAAAAATCTTACTCCAGACAGGAGAGATAAAATGAACAATGGACAGAATGTCATTTCTGCTTGTAAAAACTCCCTCCAATTTGTCCAACAGCTGAACTTCTATGTCACATACAGCCCAAGCAGTTAAAAACACATGCTTTAACTACATCCCACATAACTTCTAGGAATAGAAAAAATTGAAATGATCTCTGTAATCTGTCCTAGAAATGTTTCATCAAAAATAGGCTGGCTTTAATTGTAAAACTATGTCTTTATTTTATGGACCACCAGGGAAGAAAACAATGTAGCTGACTAAACTTTTGCTGTAGTATTTTATGATTATGCTAGGTCATTTCCACTTTTATATATGTTAAAAATGGAACCAAAAGTAGTATTTTAGAATAAAAAACAAAGGCAAGACATGGCTTCAGATACTCAAGTCCTCTTAAGCCAGATAGGCTGTTTAAATTAATAGCCATTATACATACTGCCAAAGGCCATCTACAAATTTAATGTAATCCCCATCAAAATCTCAATGATGTTCATTAATGAGCTAGAGTAAACAATTCAAAAATTCACATGGAACAACAGAAGACCTCAACTAATCAAACCAATTGTAGACAAAAAAAAAGCAAGGCTGGGAAGGTGGCTCAGTGGTAGAGCGCTTGCCTTGCATGCCTGAGGCCCTGAGTTTGATTCCTCAGCACCACATAAGCAAAAAGAAAAAAGCCAGAAGTGGTGCTGTGGCTCAAGTGGTAGAGCACTAGCCTTGAGCTGAAGAGCTGAGGGACAGCGCCCAGGCCCAGAATTCAGGCCCCACGATTGGACACCCCCCCAAAAAAAGCAATGCTGGTATTATCACAATCCCAGACCTCAAGCTCTACTACAAAGCTATAACAAAAACAGGTTGGTACTAGGACAAAAACAGGCCCAAAGATCAAAGGAATAGACTAGAAGATCCAGAAATAAAGCCATACACCGAAGTTATTTGATATTGATAAGGAATCCAAAGATATAAGGTAGAAAAAAGATAGCCTTTTCAATCATTGGTTTTGGGAAAACTGGACATCCATATATAGAAAACTAAAATTGGATCCCTGTTTGTCACCATGCACTCATCTCAACTCAAAGTGGATCGAAGACCTAAATGTCAGACCTGAAACTTTGAAACTACTGCAAGATGGAATAGGAGAAACATTAGAACTTATAGGCATAGGTAGGAAGTTTTTGAGAAGAGTCCGAGGAGCATAGCAATTAGGAGAGAGATTTGACAAATGGGGTTGCATCAAAATAAAAGGTTTCTGCACAGATAAGGACATAGTTACTAAACTAGAAAAAGTTAACAGATGTGGAAAAGTCTTCACAAACAATCATTCAACAAAGGCCTAATATCCAAAATATACAAGGAGCTCAAAAAACTCCTAAGCCAATCAATAAATAGGCAACGGAACTTAAGAGACTTCTCAGAGCAAGAAGAAGTAAGAATGGCAAATAGGGGGAGTCAGGAGGGAAAAAAGTGGGAGAAAATGAGGGAGGGGTTAACACTGTTCAAAATGAAATGTACATATTGCCTGACTTATGTAGCTGAAACCCCTCTGTATATTACCTTTACAATAAAAATTTAAATTAAAAAATTCAGCAAATAGATACAGGAGGAAATGCTCAACATCCCTGGCCATAAAGAAAATGCAAATCAAAGCATCTTTAAGATTTCATCTCACCCCAGCTAGATTAGTCACCATTAAGAATTCAAACAACAGATGCTGGCATTGTTGGTGGAAATGTAAACTAGAACAACGATTCTGGAAGGAAATCTGAAGGTTCTTCAAAAAAATTAAACTTCCCTATGACCCACACATACCATTCTTGGGCATCTACCCCAATCATTACAAATCAAGATAAGGAAAAGACACTTGGATATCCATGTCCACTGCTGCATTATTCATAATAGCCAAGTTATAGAAACAGCCAGATGCTCTATAACAGATGAGTGGATTAATACAATGTGGTTTATATACACAATGGACGTTTCCAGTTGTTAGTAGATGAGGGCCAGAGATGCAAAGTGGAAAGCTGTATCCTGCCACAAATGCTACATCTATGCAAAAGCATTTAGGGCACCATGGTGGCTGAGCTGAGTATGGTTCATTGCATCTGAAAAAGAAGTGTTTTTAAGGCAGTTCCCTCTGTTAACAAATGTTGCCCCACTGAGCCTAGGGTCTAAGAAAACGGGGGTGGGGGGTGAGAAGTTGGGTTCAGTAAAACCAGTCTTCAAAGTCCCCAAAGAGTGGGGAAGGCTGGAGACAGATACACCTCTGTGCTAGAGCAACAAGACGCCCCAGAGAGAGGTGTTGAACAGCTCAGGGAAACCCTACACCTTGGGTAAAATCTCCACCCCCTCCCCATGACTCCTTCTTATTGGTAGATCTGGCATCCAGGCTCAGAGACTTAAGGTTCAAAGAGAGGAAGGTATTTTTCCATTCTTTTCTTCAATACCCAGAAAAGCATGAGAATGTGCCAGTACCTTGTTCTACCAACCTATCGAAGGGAAAAGCCAGGTCTTTGTGGGTCCCCTGTACATACAATATAGAGTAGGTTTGCAATCTTCTGGAGTGCTAGGAGACACTACCAGAGGAAAGTGTGGTGGAGAGTGAACACTTCCCAAGGTATTTTTCAGAGGACGCTTCTGCCATCTTTTCCGGGTTTAGTTAGAGGGGCGAACCCACTTTCTCCAAAGCAGAAGTGTTTCCCAGGTGTAGCTGATTGTTCAAGAAGAGACTAAACTGATTACCTGTGCATGCAGGTATAAACCAATTCTTGGAGAAAGTGCTAGAATCAATGTCACATTCCCCTTGGCATGTTCCGCTTTTCAGCGGCTGTGCCTGGTATCCTTTGTCCTTCTTTAAAGAACCCCAAATCCCCCTGGTCACACCCCAGCTGCTAGATTAGGTGATGCCAGCTGTGGCTTCTTGTGTCCCTGTCAAGCAACCAAATGTGCAGCTCCCTAACCATATGAAAAGAGCACTTTGGTGGGTCAGGAAGATGTCCTTGGCGGGTTGCCACTTCTTGGATTTCCTCACTCTTTTGCCAGTGTAGAATGGGATTGCTGAAAGAACCAGCAGAAACCCGGAATAGATGTAGATAATAATGAGTGCCCTTTGTTGAGCAGTTACTTAGAACTAGGAACCACAATACACATCTCTTCTCCAAGGCTCACAATGGTCTACTTTAACAGGATAGAAAGGGAAGCTTGCAACACTTACTCAAGGTCAGCAGCTATGAGGGTGGAGGAACTGGAAATTTAACACAGATATCCACAACCCCAAAGCTTTTGTTTTAAAACAATGTGTTCGCTGATGCTCTGCCTTCCTACACTCTCCTATTTCACCAAATCGCGTCCACACACATCAAATTGTTGCCAGTTTATTCACAGACAATAAGTTATTACTCATTATACTGAAGTCCATTTGGACTATTTCTTATATATTTCATATTGTCTCTGTTGCCAGGGAGCTGGTCACAGAGATGATGTGACTCAAGTGCAGACTGAATGACACTGGAGGTCATGGGAATAAGGAGGGTCATGTGGAATATGTGGGCCTGAGTGTGTATCTGTGTGCACACACTATTATACCACGTACTTCGAGGGAAAGTGATTTTAGCAACTCGTCCAAGCCATATACCTGAGTTCTCTTACATGTATTCTCATGCTGTGTGGGGCTGGGATGCAGCAAAAATGTGGACAGACAGAAGATGTAATCAGTGACAGTGTGGGAGAGGGAGAAAGGCAGCATCGCAGGAGATTTATATACCAAAAAAGAAAAAGGAGAAAGGGTTAAAGATCACTTTCCTAATAGTTCAGGGGTCAATAAACATTTGAGCCTATGTGCTCCCTAGTAGTCAGACAGAATAACTCACAGCTACCCAGAGATAGCATTGCAGTGGATAGATCTGCAGACAACACTCACTAAGATATGCAGGTATCGTCAGCTTGTGCTTACAGTCTTTATGCCCTATATTTGATGGGCTCTAAACTGAAACTTTCCAGCCAACAGACTTCTGACCCCCAACCCAGAAAGCTAAATATATTTTTTTTTGTTTGGAAATTTCTTTTTTTTATTTTATTTTATTTTTTTAATTTTATTTAATTTTATTTTATTTTATTTGAGAACATACTATACAGAGGGGTTACAATTACATGGGGAAAGCTAAATATTTTAAACAAGATTTTAAACAAGATTCTAGAAAATGCTGACCTTCTGGTTCTAGGATATGTTATGAGAACCATTGCTCTACTGATATTTGGTGTACTGTTATTGTGTATGTCTGCCCATTTCCAATGGCCATGCCATCCCAAACAGCAGAGTCAGTGAACACATCAGTGAAAAATTAACTGGTTTTAGACTCTCTGCTTCTGTTATGTCAAATCCAGGTTTGACCTTTTGTTTGAACCCTAGATCCATGTGCCCACTCCCCACTAACTGTCTACATTCACTTGGACCATTAAACCCTTCAAACAGCATGCCCATCCAAATTCACTATCCAAAGCCCTCTTTCCTGTGCTTTTCCTTTCCTTTTCAGTTTTCTTTTATTATCTTTGAGTGGTTGTACAAAGGAGTTGCCACTGAACAAAGCAGTTTATGAATACAGTGCATCTTGATCATTGTCACTCCTTTCAACATTTTTACCCATCCTTCTCCTATCCATGCCTCCTCTCATTCTGCGTAATTTTATAGGATATATACTGCATTCTTGACTGCGTTCTCCCCCTCCTCTGCTCTTCATTCATCTGCCCCTTTCCCCTGAACTTTCTTCTTGTGAGGTCACTAGTAATACAATTTAGGAATCTTCAAGTCACCACCCTCAACTTCCTTTATGTAATACTAGTCCCATAATCTCTAGAATTTAAATTCCTGGATGGCAGATGTGCATCAGGTTTTGTTCAGCATTGTACCCTTAGCAACACTCACTCCCATGCCTGACATACAGCATTCACCGAGAATTGGATGAGTATGAAAATAGATGAATTCTGTCTGGCATCTCTCACACAACAGCCTCCTTCCCATCTTGCCTGCCTAACAACATCCTCCAAACTCCAGACCTCAGTTCTCTTTTAAAAGAATGGACTAAGCCCCATAACCCTGTTCACAAACTTTGGACTGGACTTCTCAAAGCCTTAAGAATGTATTCAAATAAGCTGCTCAGAACACTTCATGTTTGAGTATTAACCTTACCATTCATCTATATTAGGGTCTGAGCATCCCCAAGGAGCCCTATGCTCCAGCCCTTCCTCCCCTACAGGAAACAGTCATGCTACACAGCACCCGCTTTCCTAACAGCATATTCATTTACCATGCATCACCTGCCAATGACCAACGGTCAAGTCCAAGTGACAATGTCATACCCTTTGTAAACCATTTCCCAAACCATCTTCTGGGTGAATACAAATACGCCTGGAGAATTACTGCTCCCATCAGTAGGGTCCACAGCACGATGTACCTGTAGCATACCATTTGTGTGTATTTTATTGTAATCATCTTCTAACAGAAGTTTCTTCCTCTCTGAGGAGGCTAGTGCCTGCCACCCAGAGGCATTTTCTCTGCCTCTGGTAACCAACTGCTAGTGTCTAGCCCAGTGTCGGACAGATAGTACCGCAAATGTTTGTTGAACAGGCCTCAATTTAATTTAGTTAGCATCAATCAGAGAGTAAGGAATAAACAAACAGTGGTGGACTTAGTGAGACTAATTCTCTGAAGTCTTCA
>NW_027205809.1:0-12384 GCF_024711535.1 Dipodomys merriami
CACACACACACACACACACACACACACACACACACGGGAGCTCACATTTCCTTTAGGATTTCTCCCTACTGAGGTCACTGTGCCCCTCCTGACTCTCCGAGGCCTTTGGCACTGTCTGGAAACCATTCTTATCTTAGTCACCTCCTCCATTCTCACGCAAAGAGAAAAGGCTGTTGCCAGGGAATGGTGGCTCACACCTGTAATCTTACTCAGGAGGCTGAGATCTGAGGATCATGATCAAAGCCAGCCCAGACAGGAAAGTCCATGAGACCCTTATCTCCAGTGAACCAGCAGAAAACGGGAAGTGGTGCTCTGGTTCCAGTGGTAGCACCCTAGCCTTAAGCTGCAGAGGGACAGTGCCCAGGCCCAGAGTTCAAGCCCCACGACTGACGAGAGCGAGAGTGAGTGAGTGAGTGAGTGAGAGAGAGAGAGAGAGAGAGAGACAGAGGCTGGGTCTCCCGTGTCTGGGGCCTGGCTCACAGAGAGCCCTGAGTGAGGAAGCGCCTGATCATGTGACAGCAGCTCACAAGTGCCAGCAATTCTGTGGGGAGGCCAGGCCTGCAGCACATGGCCACCCGGTTTGACCACTGGGACTTGATGTGCCCGTCGGAGGATGACGGAGCCCCAGCGGCCGTGCAGGAGTACCTAGGACAACGTGAAGATGAGCGTAGGGAGGCCCTGGGACGGGAGTGGCATGACTTGCAAAACTCGAGCCTCTTCATCCCAAGGATTAAAGGAAGTAGATGGTAGATTGTATTAGGCAACACAGCCCAAATAGTTGTGTTGAACTAATATCCTGTGCCTACGCATGCTAAGTGTTAGAGCACAGTGGTAGTGAAATCTCCTTTGTCAGTGTTACTGGGGAAGCCAAACTAAAAGATAATAGAAAAGTAAGTGTCAGAAGATCAACGCAGGCTGGACTGCCTGGAAAGCCTGGCCCTGGAGGCTCTCAGAGGAACTAGTTTTCCCTGAGAAGGCAGAATGTTTGTGGGGGGGAAGGGGGGCTGTTGAGGGCAGGGCTCAATAATCTAATGTGGTATAGAACCTTACATGCTGTTGGTTTCAACCAGTAAATGCAGCAGATGATCAGTGAAGGATACATGCATGAATGCGTGTGTGCTTGGCTGAAAAGTGAATGAGAGGCTGAAGCCATGCAGCCGGGAAAGCAGCACAAACCTGGGAGGCGGCTCGGAACGCGGGCTCAGCAGTCTGCGTGGCGGGCGGGAGCCTGGGGAGGTGGACTTACTGGGGTGACTTGTGCAGGCCTGGGCGCAGGAGTCTGCGCTTCCTCCCGTGGCAGTGGAGAAGCGTAGTAGGGTTTTGAGGTGAGTCGCATGGTCGGGAGGGGCTGTGGGAAAGTATTCTGCGGGTTGTTTGTTAGACTACTGAGAGAGGTTCAACCAGGGGTGACTTCAGCATTCTGAAGAAGCCCTAATCAGGAGGGATTGAACAATGGGGCTCACAGGGGGACTCATGCCACGATGAGTAACCGAGGGACAAAGACAGGCAGCCAATAAGAAGCATTGTCCTGGGTGGCGGTGACACCACACCTAACCGCATGCCGAAGGTGCAGCTGCGACTCCCAGGGTGGAGCCGCGCCAGCCTGTCCCAGACGCGCCTGTACCCACAGCTCACGGCATTCCCAGGCCCGGGGCCGGCTGTCTCTGGACTGAGCAGAGAATGAGTATTTGTAGGTGAGAATAGATGTGGTTACAATGACTCAGTCAACAAATACACTTCAACATCTTCCAGGTATCTGAGCTACTTTGATAGGGATAGAGAGGTTAGACAGTACTATGCAGATGTTAGACTTAATGATTATTATTATTATTATTATTATTGGGTCCAGTCATGGGGCCTGAACTCTGGGTCTGGGCGCTGTCCCTCAGCTCTTCAGCTCAAGGCTAGTGCTCTACCACTTGAACCATAGCTCCACTTCTGGCTTTTTTCTTTTTGCTTATGTGTTGCTGGGGAATTGAACCCAGGGCCTCAGGCATGCAAGGCAAGTGCTCTACCACTGAGCCACCTTCCCAGCCCCAGACTTAATGATTATTATTAGATGTAACAGACCCATGGTCTGTGTGTAATGCACTTGATGAGTGCAGGGATTCGGTTGCTTAGGAGTTAGTGCTCATAGCCTCATAGCACAATCTGTTCACAATATCCACAGAGCACCAGGCGTGTAAGTTTGAGACTGAGTATGCTTTCCAATGCCCAGGAAGTCGTCGGATACACACGCTGGTCACATAGCACGGCATTCCTGCGCAGCCGAGTCTGCGCGGGGCAGGGACGTGAGTGTCACGTGGTAATTTAGCAGCCGGGAGGCTCTCAGAACAACTTTTAAACAAATGCTCACATGTTGCCATCTGTGAGTCAGGCGCTTCTGGGTGCTGCTCAAAACCAGACAGGTTTCCTGCTGGCTGTGGCCAGCATTTGTGTCAGTCTTCTTTGTGTTGCTGTGAGGTCATGAGCACAGAGGTGGAAAGGTTTACTGTGGTGTTGGGCCCGTGTCTCTCACCCGATTCCCTGGACGTGGGCTCACGCACAGCATCACCACAGCTGCTCCTCTTATGGAGGCAGGGAGCAGAGGGGAGGTGGGACAAAGATGCCCTTCCGGGTCACGCCCCCTGGCCTGCTTCCTCTAACTGGTTGGCTGGGCCCCACCCAATGGCAGCCCATGCCTGTGGATTGATCCGTCAGTGGACAAATCCACCACTGCACTTAGTGTCCTGGCCAGCCAGGTGTGCCCCTGCCCTCCCCCCCGCCCCATCTCTGAACACGGCTTTCTTCAGGAACACTGCGAACCTAAGCCATGTCTGCCTTCCCTGCATCTTCATTGAACAGGCAGGCGGCAGAGCAGCGGCTGGCTGGCCTGAGCACCTGATGCGGCGTCCCTGGGAGGCCCGGCCCCCGAGCCTGCGCCCTCACCGGGATGCGGCTCCCACCCATTGGTGCGGGGAGCAAGGCCTTGTTCTGAGCAGTGGGGTGCGGCACTCTGCCCAGGCCTAGATGCTGGCATTCTGGCCCCGGCCCCCTCAGATTTTCTGTCCAACTTTTACTTCAGTTGGTCCAACCTGGGCCACACTGCAACAAGGAGGCATTTTGTGGTTGTTGTTTGTGTGTGCGTGTGTTTGCATGTGTGTGCGCGTGCGTGCATGTGCGCATGTGTGTGTGTGTGTGTGTGTGTGTGTGTGTGTGTGTGTGTGTGTGTGTGGCTTGAACTCAGCACCTGGGTGCTAGCCCCAAGCTTTTGTGTGTAAGGCTAGCACTGTACCATTTGAGCTGCAGCTCCTCTTCTGGCTTTTATGCTGGTTAATTGTCCATAAGAGCCTCACAGACTTTCTTGCCTAGGCTGGCTTTTTGCTGGGATCCTCAGATCTCAACTTCCTGATTAGCTGTGGGTGCCTGGCCAAAGAGGAGTTTTTTTGTTGTTGTTGTTTTAGGTATGTCGTGGGGCTTGAACTCTGGTGTGGGCGCTGTCCCTCAGCTCTTCAGCTCAAGGCTAGCACTCTACCTCTTGAGCATCAGCCCCACTTCCCATTTTCTGGTGGTTTATTGGAGATAAGAGTCTCACAGACTTTCCTGGCTGGGCTGTGGGCTGGCTCTGAACCGTCATCCTCAGATCTCAGCCTCCTGAGTAGCTAGGATGATAGGCGTGAGCCACTGGTGCCCGGCAAGGGGGAGCTTTTACAGGGCTGAGGAGTGGCTTCTGTCTGTGGGTTTAGCTGGCCACCTGGTAGCCAGAGCTGCTGAGGAGTTCTTCAGAGATGTCATGATCACAGTGGCGTCCACGGCCTGCTCTTCAGTGATTTTTCATGGTAAACATTCAGTCATCTCTCCATACCTCTGCTGAACATAGTAATAGACTCCCTGTGAAGCTGGGGCTTTGCATTAATCTTTCAACAATTCAATCCTTTTCATTCACATAAACAGCTTTCTTCATGAGGTGTTTATTTCCCTACTGCTTTGACCACAGCGCTGGATTCAGTAGGTTTCTTGGTTTATGATGGTGCAGGGAAAAATCAGTCCACAACCCACCAGAGTGTACACAGACGTGCCGGTCCTGGGGTGTGAACAGGTGTGCCCATCCTGGAGTGTGCACAGATGTGCGGGTCCTGGGGTGTGCACAGGCGTGTTGTCCTGGGGTGTGCACAGGCGTGCGGGTCCTGGGGTGTACACTGGTGTGCTGGTCCTGGGGTGTGCACAGGTATGCGGGTCCTGGGGTGTACACTGGTGTGCTGGTCCTGGGGTGTGCACAGGCGTGTGGTGTGGTGAACGCCTTCTCGGCCAGCGAGAAAGAACGACCACCACACCAGGAGTCTTCTCAGATCACGCTTTATTGGAGAGCCTTTTAGTTGATGGGAGAGCTTGAGCGCAAGAGCGCGTGCACCCAAAACATGGCCGCTTATATAGGGAATAGGAACACGGGTCTTTCTATCATTGGTCATCTGCCTTTCACCGTCACCAGCCACGGGATTGGCTGGGGACTCTACGTGGCTCGCGCATGCGCAAAGCCCAGGACCCACCGTCCCGCCAAGCACTGCCTGAAATGGAGTGGTTACCTCAAAGCTGCAAGGGAGTGGGCACCATCTTGTAATGGCGTTTACCCTGGCTCCCTACAGTGTGGGTCCTGGGGTGTGCACAGGCATGCTCCTGAGGTGTACACAGGCGTGCGGGTCCTGGGGTGTGCACAGGCGTGTGGGTCCTGGGGTGTGCACAGGCGTGTGGGTCCTGGGGTGTGCACAGGCGTGCTGGTCCTGGGGTGTGCACAGATGTGTTGTCCTGGGGTGTGCACAGGCGTGCGGGTCCTGGGGTGTGCACAGACGTGCTGGTCCTGGGGTGTGCACAGGTGTGCGGGTCCTGGGGTGTGCACAGGCGTGCTGGCTGCACAGTTCCAGGGGCTCAGGCAGTGGTGGTCAGGCTCTGAGCTCCATGGTGCTTGGCCATTGGGTAGGAAGAGAAAAGAAAGCCTGAGACGATGATGGATGGTAAACCACCCTCTGTCTCCCTCAGGTGAGCCCTTTTCTCAAGAGGAAATGGAGGAAATGCTGTCGGCTGCAATTGATCCGGACTCCAATTCAATGAACTACAAGGACTACATAACAATGATGGTGATAGATGAATAGTAAATCTTCTGAAGATTTCAACAGCTGGGCAAAGGGATCGTTGGTCTTTGCTTATCTTACATTTTATATCATATATAAAATACTTGGTGATGTAACTGTTCCAAGATTTTTTTGTTTTTAAATATGATTAGAATAATTTAAAATATAAATTTACTTGGTATGATCAAGCCATATGAAATGACAGATTATTATTTTAAAACAAATCTTAAAATGTTCTAACACTGAAATGGATTGTTTGAAATGATTATTTTATTGTTCTTTCTTCTCCCTCCCCTCCCCGCCCCTTGCTAACTTCCTGTGCATTTCTAGTGAGTTATTTGTGGCCCTTCCCCGGGCACTTGCCCACTCCCTGCCTCCAGGTCCCCCAGCAGGGTGCACTTCCTCCTGTGTCTTCTTGCCCTTTCCCCATTAGCTCTAATCCACCCATGGGAGAAGACACGGTCATTTGTCTTTGTGTGTGTGTGTGTGTGTGTGTGTGTGTGTGTGTGTGTGTGTGTGTGTGTGTGTGTGTGTGTGAATTGTGGGTCTTGAGGTCAGGACCTGAGTGCTCTCCCTGAACTCTTTTGCTCAAGGCTAGTGCTCTACTACTTTGAGCCACAGCTCCACTGCTGGTTGTTTGAGTGGTTAATTGGAGATAAGAGTCTCACAGAGCTGCCTGGGCTGGTGTTGAACTGTGATTCTAGATCTCAGCCTTCTGAGTCGCTAGGATTATAGGCGTGAGCCACCAGCACCTGGCGTATTATTTGTCTTTTGAGCCTGGTTTGTTTCACTCAACATGATAATTTCCAGTTCTGTCCATTTTCCTCCATTTTCCATTTCCCACTTGGTACAATGTTGGCTATGAGTCTGTCATCATCTATAACTTTATTATGTTGAGGTAAGTCTCTTGTATTCCTAGTGTCTTCAGGGCTTTTATCATTAAGGCATATTGAATTTTGTTAAAGCTTTTGGTGCATCTATTAAGATGGTTATATGATTTTTTTCTTTATTCTGTTTATGTGCTGTGTTATATTAATGATTTGCATATGTTGAACCATCCTTGCATTCTTGGACAGAAACCATCTTGATCATGGAGGATGATCTTTTGATGTGCAGTTGAATCAATCTGCAAGTACTTTATTGAGGATTTCTGCATCTGTATTCATCAAAGAAATTGGTCTATAACTTTCTTTTTTAAAAATTGTTATTATACAGGTGATATACAGAGGGGTTATAGTTACATAAGTTTGGTAGTAAGTACATTTCTGTTTGGACAATGTTCATCCCTTCCCTGACTCTCTCTGTTTTTCCCTTCTGTCTCCACCCACCACAAGTTGCATAGCTCATTTTCAACATGGCATCTAGTGACTACCCTTACTGCATTTGTTCACCCTTTGTCCCTTTCTTTCTGTGTATAATTTTCTTTTCAAAAATTGTGTCCTTATAGGATTTGGACTCAGAGTAACACTGGCTTCATAGAATGAATTTGGTAGTGTTCCCCCCTTTTCTATGTTGTGGGAAAGTTTGAGAAGCATTGGTGTTAATTCTTCTTTAAAGGTCTTGTAGAATTTGTCAGTGAATCCTTTTAGTCCTGGGATATTTACTAGAAGATTGTGTGTGTGTGTGTGTGTGTGTGTGTGTGTGTGTGTGTGTGTGTGTGTGTGTGCGCACTTGCACTCATACCCTAACTAGAGAAAGAGTCTCATGCACTTTTTTCCCCAGTCTAGCTTCACACTATGATCCTTAGATCTCAGCCTCCTGAGTATCTAGGATTATAGGTATAAGCCATTTACATCTTCTTGGTTCCTTTCCCCCCCCCCATGTTATATATGCCAAGAATTTTCTTCTAGATTTTGTAATTTATTAGAAAATTATTTTTTCAAAAAATGTACAGGATCCCTAACAGATAAAAGATACCAATTGGTATCTGTTTTAACAGCCCTCTTTTCAACTTTAATATTATTAGTTTGGGTCTTCTCTTTCTTTCTTTTGGTTAGTTTGGCTAAAAGTTTATGATTCTTGTTTATCTTTTCAAAGAACCAAGGCTAATCTTGTGAGGTAAGGATGCTTTTTGGTGGGTTAACAGCATTAACACACCAGTTTATTACGGATGTGCAGACAGAGATGGCCTACATGGGAGGGAAAGCACTGCATGGAGTTTATTGCATTCGCTCACCTGACCTGTGCAGCGACGCTCACACACTTGGGGGAGCCGGGGTGTGTTTTCCCCTAAAAGTCACAGTTGAGCATTTGGAAGGAGCTGTTGTCTTCGTGCCTGATGACCCAAAGTAGCTGTGGCCCGCATGTCACACACGGCCTTCGGTCAGTGACCTCAGATTCCATGTCCCTTCCTCATGGGACCGCGAGTCTGTCCATGAATGATCCAGCAAAGACACTGACAGTCATGAGACACTGGGGGCGGGGCCAGATGGCGGCCGTGTGCGGAGGCCCGTGTGCAGAGGCCCATGTGCCGAGGATGTGGGGTTAGAAGGACAGTTTGGGTTAGCTCTAAAAATGACAACAGAAAACCAAGTAAACACGTAAGGTAATCAGCTGGACATAGTTTGACAGGTTAATATATTTAAATGAATGTGTATTTAAAAAAGAAAACTCACACAAGTCAGATTTGCTAACTTGAATTTCTAAGTCTTCCATTTTCAGTTCCGTCATTCCGCAGTGTACGTAAGTCACCGTGAATTGGATGTGGATTATAAGCATAGAAATGTGAGGTGATGTCTGCAGTACCCAGGGTTAAGCAATTCCGATTTCGTTTTGTCTTGTCTTCTTAAGGAAGTTCTCCCCGTGTGGCCTAGGCCGATCTTGCCTCTGCCCGTGGAGCCGGGGCTGCAGGTTTGTACCACCATGCTCAGCTCCTTCCAAAGCGTTTCTTCATCCAGAAATGAAGAGTTCTCATGACAGGTGCGGTGGCGTTACTTGTAAGCAGTGTGAGCATGGGTGGTCGCAGGCCGGCGGCGCCTGCGCTCCTGGCGGGCGGCTCCCTGCCCTTGCCCGGCCCAGCCCTCACCTTGCTCCGCAGCTCCGCACCGCGTCCCCGGCTCCTGGCTGCCGGCGCCGGCCAGCGCATCTTTCCGGGTTTTGGGAAGGGTCACCTAAGAGTTTATGTAATGTAACCCTTACCACAGCAGGTGAGTGGGCTAAATCAAGGGCAGCTCTGTCCTAAGGAAACGGAGGCTCAGAGAGCCCAAAGCTCACAGAGGCGGGGCCGCTTTGACCCAGGTCTCCACTGAGACACGGAGGAGGAGAGACGAGACGTGGCCGTGGCCGGGCAGGTCTCCATCTTCCCCCCCCCTCCCTCCCCCTCCCCTGCCATCTCCACAGCCTCTCCACAGCCTCTGCCCCTCTCTGTACCTGCTTTCTTTTCTTTTTTCTTTTTTTTTTTTTGGGGGGGGGTCCGGTCGTGGGGCCTGAACTCTGGGCCTGGGCGCTGTCCCTCAGCTCTTCAGCTCTAGGCTAGCACTCTACCACTTGAGCCATAGTGCCACTTCCAGCTTTTTTCTTATGTGGTTCTGGGGAATAGAACCCAGGGCCTCATGCATGCAAGGCAAGTGCTCTACCACTGAGCCACCTCCCCAGCCCCGGTCCTTTATTTTCTAGTGGTGTTACCTCGGGCCTGCTTCCTTCTGCAGCTGACCTTCCTCGCTCACCAGCCCCACGCACACCCTCCAGCCAGCTCGCTGACTTGCTATGCAGCCTTCAATAGCCACTAAAATTAGAATTCAGTGGAATCAAAAGTAACTTTGCTTGAGCCAGTGCTGTTGGCTCACGCCTGTCATCCTAGCTACACAGGGGGCTGAGATCGGAGGATCACTATTTGAACCCAGCCTGGGCCAGGAAGTTTGAGAAACTCTTCACTTAACCACCCAAAGCCAGAAGTGGAGGTGTGGGTCAAGAGGTAGAGTGCTGGCCTTGAGCAAAAGAAGCTCAGGGACAGCGCCCAGGCCCTGAGTTCAACCCCCCAGTACTGGTGTGCGTGTGTGTGCCTGTGCACGTGTACTGTCTTCATACCACGCACATGAATACTGGAGGGTGAAATTTCTTCAGTAAGACAAGAGTCACTTGGGGTTTTCCTGGCATCTCGTGCTGTGTGGGGAGCAGGAGCAGAGAAAGTCTGGGTCCTCACAGAAGTCCAGCCGACGCCGAGCGCCTTCCCCCACGCAGGCTGCCCCAAGGGCCAAGGCCTTCGCTCAAACCTAAAAACACTCCATGCACAACTTCTGTCTGTGCAAAGTGACCCAGTGAACGAACGCTCCAAGAGCTCTTCAGCTCCGGGGCACGTTCACGGGGTGGTGGTGGTGGTGGTGGTGTGTGTGTGTGGTGCTGTGCTGTGTGTGGGGTGCTGTGCTGTGTGTGTGGTGCTGTGCTGTGTGGGGTGCTGTGCTGTGTGGGGTGCTGTGCTGTGTGTGTGTGGTGCTGTGCTGTGTGTGTGTGGTGCTGTGTGTGTGTGGGGGTGCTGTGTGTGTGTGGTGCTGTGCTGTGTGTGTGTGGTGCTGTGTGTGTGTGTGTGGGGGTGCTGTGTGTGTGTGGTGCTGTGTGTGTGTGTGTGGTGCTGTGTGTGTGTGTGTGGGGGTGCTGTGTGTGTGTGTGGGGGGGTGCTGTGCTGTGTGTGTGGGGTGCTGTGCTGTGTGTGGGGTGCTGTGCTGTGCTGTGCTGTGCTGTGTGTGGGGTGCTGTGCTGTGTGTGTGGTGCTGTGTGTGTGTGTGTGGGGGTGCTGTGTGTGTGTGGTGCTGTGTGTGTGTGTGTGGTGCTGTGTGTGTGTGTGTGGGGGTGCTGTGTGTGTGTGTGGGGGGGTGCTGTGCTGTGTGTGTGGGGTGCTGTGCTGTGTGTGGGGTGCTGTGCTGTGCTGTGTGTGGGGTGCTGTGCTGTGTGTGTGGTGCTGTGTGTGTGTGGTGCTGTGTGTGTGGGGTGCTGTGCTGTGTGTGTGGGGTGCTGTGTGTGTGTGGTGCTGTGCTGTGTGTGTGTGGTGCTGTGTGTGTGTGGTGCTGTGCTGTGTGTGTGTGGTGCTGTGTGTGTGTGGTGCTGTGCTGTGCTGTGTGTGGGGTGCTGTGCTGTGTGTGTGGGGTGCTGTGCTGTGTGTGTGGGGTGCTGTGCTGTGTGTGTGGGGTGCTGTGCTGTGTGTGTGGGGTGCTGTGTGTGTGTGGTGCTGTGCTGTGTGTGTGTGGTGCTGTGTGTGTGTGGTGCTGTGCTGTGTGTGTGTGGTGCTGTGTGTGTGTGGTGCTGTGCTGTGCTGTGTGTGGGGTGCTGTGCTGTGTGTGTGGGGTGCTGTGCTGTGTGTGTGGGGTGCTGTGCTGTGTGTGTGGGGTGCTGTGCTGTGTGGGGTGCTGTGCTGTGTGTGTGTGGTGCTGTGCTGTGTGTGGGGTGCTGTGCTGTGTGTGTGGGGTGCTGTGCTGTGTGTGTGTGGTGCTGTGCTGTGTGTGTGTGGTGCTGTGTGTGTGGGGTGCTGTGCTGTGTGTGTGGTGCTGTGCTGTGTGTGTGGGGTGCTGTGCTGTGTGTGTGGTGCTGTGTGTGTGGGGTGCTGTGTGTGTGGGGTGCTGTGCTGTGTGTGTGGGGTGCTGTGCTGTGTGTGTGTGGTGCTGTGTGTGTGTGGTGCTGTGCTGTGTGTGGGGTGCTGTGTGTGTGGGGTGCTGTGTGTGTGTGTGTGCTGTGTGGGGTGCTGTGCTGTGTGTGGGGTGCTGTGTGTGTGTGTGTGCTGTGTGGGGTGCTGTGCTGTGTGTGGGGTGCTGTGTGTGTGGGGTGCTGTGTGTGTGGGGTGCTGTGCTGTGCTGTGTGTGTGGGGTGCTGTGCTGTGTGGGGCGTATGACACCCTCCTGGGAGCCATCTCTGCCACCTACAGGAAGTTGCTGTTGAGCTGACACCAAAAGCCAAAGAAGTGTGGACATATCTACCATACAAGAGGAGAAGGGAGCTCCTCAGAAGAACTTCCACCCGCTCCGCTGCACTGCGCAGGTCCCGGAGCACAGCGAGGATGACTTAGCTTTTCAAATAAACACCCATGAGCGCGAGCAACTTCACCATAACCTGGCTTCCGCCTCAGCTCGCCAGGTCAGCTAGTAAATAAAGACCCAAGGACGCACACTCCGCTGCTGACAATGGAAAGAGCAACCAACACACCCGAAAGGCAGCAGGAGTTCTTCCCCTGGGTCCGGGGCGTGGGTCTGGTGCCAGGGGACCGGCAGGGCTGGAGAGTGTGCCAGCTACTGCCACCTGCTGGCCACAGGGCCAAGTGTTGGATAGTAAAAAGAAGAGTCACCTCCTTCACCACCAACCCCTGCTGCTGCTGTCACCGCCTCCTCTTCACCTCCCCCCCCTCCCCCCCCCCCCCCCCCCCCCCGCTGGCTGCCCAGTGCCTTGAGCCTTCCCGGCCTGGCTGCGCTGTGGATGAAGGTGCTGGGTGTCTCATCGCCCCCGGACCTGGGCTGTTTGTTCTCACTGCCCGCTGCCTCGTTCTACCTTCTCTTCCCTTGCACCGAGAGGGAGGCCGGCCTTTTCCTCCTGTGTTTGGCAGTACTGAGATTGGCAGCTGGTGCTCTGCCCCGGGAGCCTTTCTGTTCTGACGTTACATTTCCTGCACAAGTAGCACAACGTCTGCCACCCAGCCAGCCCGGATTCCGCAGGGCCAGTCCCACGGCCTCCGCACGCGAGGGCCCGAGGGCATGGGGGCCGTTCTTGCTGCTTCACACTTAGTTTCTGGTCATCTTTTAGATGATTGGAGTTTAGAGAGAACTGTGTAGCTGAGAGGGAGAACATGTGACTTTTAAACATCTATACGCACGTGTGTATTTAAACATGTACATGCACATGTGTATTTAAACATGTACACGCACATGTGTATTTAAACATGTATACGCACGTGTGTATTTAAACATGTATATGCACACGTGTGTTTAAACATGTATACGCACGTGTGTTTAGACATGTATACGCACGTGTGTGTTTAAACATGTATACGCACGTGTGTTTAGACATGTATACGCACGTGTGTGTTTAAACATGTATATGCACGTGTGTGTTTATACATGTATACGCACGTGTGTGTTTAGACATGTATACGCACGCGTGTGTTTAAACATGTATACGCACGTGTGTGTTTAAACGTGTACACACGTGTGTGTTTAAACGTGTACGCACGTGTGTGTTTAGACATGTATACGCACGTGTGTGTTTAGACATGTATACGCACGTGTGTTTAAACATGTGTACGCACATGTGTTTAAACATGTGTACGCACGTGTGTGTTTAAACATGTATACACACGTGTGTT
>NW_027205810.1:0-12380 GCF_024711535.1 Dipodomys merriami
ACACACACACACACACGCATATATATATATATATATATATGTGTGTGTGTGTTTTACTAATGTTTTATGAGGTATTGAACTGATTTTTCTTTATTTTGTTAATTTTAGTTTTTTATTTATATTTACGTTATTGATATTAATCCTGCAATACAGTTAATTTTTTTTATTATCAGGGTGATGTACAGAGGGGTTACAGTTATATAAGTAAGGTAATAAGTACATTTCTTTGAGAAAGGATCATTCTGTGAGGCCCAGACTGGCCTCTTCTTGCCGCTTCCACCTGACTGCTGAAATTACAACTGTGTATCACCAAACCTGCCCACTTATATTATTTTTCGATATTTTGTAAATACAGCATACAATGATTACTGTTTACATTTTCATGGATGGTAGCTTACAGGTACTTAATGTTGGAAGACTGATTCATGATAGCGTGGCTTTCCCTGGTGTGTTAGAATACTCGGACCAATTCAGACGCATCTCTATTCTTTGATATATTTTACTATGTTGGGTTGATGAAATGTACAATAACATTGAGCAGACTTGATTTAAATGACTTCGGCTAGGTGACTTGGGAAGTGTGAAGTGTGCTCTCCTTTGTACAGAGACTCATTCATTTTATTGCTACAAGAACTATATGTAGCTGTTGAGATAGCTCTCAGTCTTGATGGGTCCTTTTCTCCTAGGACTTCATCCGTACTTGGTAAACATACTACCTTAGAACTACACCCCCAGCCTCAGGCTTTAATCTTCATGAGCACCACAAGCCATCGCTGTCTTGAGCATGATTACTACATGGTCAGTATATGTAGGTCTTTGTCCATTACCTGCCTCCTGGAGATGTTTTAACTCCCTGTCTTGAGCAGCCCTAAAATCCTAAGTATTCCTTAGGAATAGCAAGGTATTACCCAATTTTCATGTTATCACATGAGCTGGTGGTTCAGTTCAGGTCACACCACATCACCTTAGTTATTTTTTTTTCCCTTATATTACAGCTATGCAGTGTAGCAGTAGCACATCTAAACTGACTCAAGGAAAAACATTGCAAAAACACCCCTCTGTACAGCTGTGAAAAGAGGTTATGTGATAACTGCTGTTGAAGATTTATTACAGTCATTACACTCAACAGCTACTGCGGTCTTCCTGGTGCCTAAAATACACCCGCAGTTATTGTCTGATTACTTCCACAGATAAGTTAATTATAGGAGATTTCCGACTCTTATACAAGTCTGATTTAGGGAGAAGTTTAATTACAGCAATTTTAGTGATTTAAATAAGCTCAGCATATATTACCAATGTCAGCAAGTAGAGAAGAAATTTTTAGCTGTGTTGAAATATACATCCATTTGTTTTTATTTTTCATTTTGTGCTTTTTTTTCTTTTCTTTTTTCTTTTTTTCCTCTCTTTCTCTGTTCTTTTTTTTTTTTTTTAACTATACCGTAGGACACAAGATAATTCAGGACACCTGTTTCCACCAGTGAATCTTCTGTCAAACACACCACAGGACAATAATAGCAAATTGTTCCTTGTCATTAAAATCTCATTCTAATGCTTCCCATTGAGCACTACTTGTTTTCCAAAGCTAATTTGTGTAATGATTGTAACAATGTGAGCTGGAAAGGAAAATAGCTTTCTTAAGGGAAAAACACATCAGATAGTAGTGTATTTTAAAATTGTTATTAGGATCTTAATTTTTCAATTGGTGGGAAATGTGCTCTCTTTAGATCAGGATAAGGCTGAGATCTGAAGATTGCAGTTTGAAGCCAGTCTGGGCAGGAGAGCCCCTGAGACTCTTAGCTCCACCTAACCACCAAAAAGCCAGAAGCAGAGGTGTGCCTCAAATGGTAGAAAACCAGCTTTGAGTGCAAAAGCTAATGCCAGAGTTCAAGCCTCAGTACTGATACCAAAGAAAAAAAAAGAAGGAACAAAGAGAGGGGTAGAAATTAAGAAAAGAAAGAAAGGGAGGGAGGGAAGAAGGAGGGGGAAAAGAAGGAAGAAAGGAAGGACAGAAAGAAGAGAGATGAAAAAGAAAATTTTTTTCTTTTTTTTTTGGGGGGGGGGGCGGGGTCCAGCCGTGGGGCCTGAACTCTGGGCCTGGGCACTGTCTCTCAGCTCTTCAGCTCAAAGCGAGCACTCTACCACTTGAGGCACAGTGCCACTTCCAGCTTTTTTCTTTTTGCTTATGTGGTGCTGAGGAATCGAACCCAGGGCCTCATGCATGCAAGGCAAGCACTCTACCACTGAGCCACCTTCCCAGCCCCGAAAAAGAAATTTTTATTACAATGTATCATTAAAATTATTTCATCTAGTGTTAATTATTGATAATCTCTTATTGTGCCTAGTTTCTAAATCAAACAACCATAAATATGTATGTTGATGAATAAAACCACAGTGTATGTTGATTTGCTACTATCTAAGTTTTAGGCATCCACTGAAAATCTTAGAATATATTTCCCTATATACTAGTTCTGTATATTAGGAAGAGTGAAAATGCATGGAATCCCCACTGTCTTCCACTTATGTGCTTTTGTTATGCTCTGCCAGGGGAGAGAGCAAGCCCACCACCTTTCCCTGACATTGTGGACTATTAGCCAGGCTTTTCCTTTTTGCTGGATGCTTCCTTCCTCAACTTCATTTCCTGGATCCTACAGCTCTTTCTTCTTCTGTGGGTCGCCCATTCTTTCGCATCTGTAGCCTTGCACCTCACCCTGGTTCGAGCCTTATACATTTGCATCATGACTAAGAATAATTTTAATGACGTCTCTGTTACCATATGCTCAAACTTCAGTATTAACACATGTGATTTTTATCAATGATATCTTCATGGGTCCAGCTTTCCTGGTACTAACAAGAACTAATGCACTGATGGAGTAAATATGCTGCTTGGTTAGGCCATTGCTTGCCTAACTAGGAGAGGATGACTAGGAGAGGATGAATGTAACCTCAAGTTTCATACCCCACTCATGCTGTCCATGTGGTCCTCTTTTTTAGGTTTAATATAATTTTTTTGGATACAAAGCAAGGTAACTGTATACATTCATGCAGATTTACATAGTGCCAGTAGTAGGTTTTGAACTGAGGGCCTCACACTTGCTAGATAGGAACCAGTCTCAGACCATTTAAGTTGTAGGTTTTTTTTTAGTTCCCCCCCCCCACCCCACTCCATCCCCTGCAGGCTGGCCGCCAGCTATCTTTTCCATCATTCCCTTAAGTAATTATAATTAGGATTACAGGTATGAAATTCTCATGGATTTTCCTGGCTTCAAACTGTGATCCTCAGATCTCAGCCTCCTGAGAAGCTAGGATTACAGGTGTGAGCCACCATGCCTGGCATGTTGACCCTGAACTGGAAACTGAATGAAGGAGTTAACAACTTGTAGCTGAAAGGAGTGTTGTTAAGTGGCACAAACATTTGAGCTTCTTTTATGTGTCATGCTCTGTGGGGTACCCTGAAAATAAAGCAAGTAACTACAATGTCAAGGGTTACAGGTTGTATGCAGATTGCCTCATAGCATCAGCAGGAGGGGGGTGGAAAGTAGAAAGCAGCTAAAATTATCGTAGAGAGATGACCTTTGAGCTCATGCAGTTAGCAAAGACTGTGTCCTTATAGTAGCTCTGTGAATTCAGGCACTAAATTAACCTTAATGACAGAGGGGTGATAAGGTAATGTGGACAACAATCATAAGTATTTCTGCGCATTAGCAAACTCATGCTAAGAAGGGCCTAGTGTTACTCAGATATGAGAGACATTTGCTGTAATAGAGGTTAGACTGGCTAACATCCCTTGCTGCTTGAATCCCTTGATGCCGTTATGTTGGTGGAAAATTATCCCAATTCATTTTTCTCCCTAATGTCCATTGACTTTTATGCTCTTCTTTGATTCTTCAGTTCTGTTGGGGGGTACCTTCTCTTGTTTCATGTCATGGATTTAATTAGGTCTAGTTCCCAGACTCTATATATTATATCTGGCACCTATGGAGCTAGTTAATCCACAGCTATTATAATATTAATTCTAGTCAAATTGTGTAAAGCACACTTCATGTAAAACTTGAAACAAGGAGGATGAAACCTTTTTATAGAGCATGATGCTTTTCATTGATATCCTTTATATAAAAGCCAAAGTTTGATTAAGCTGTGTCACAGGTAATAACCCTGATTTTATGTGTCATGGAAATGTGGTCCCTCTTCTCCCAAGGATCAGTGATTTTGTGGTGCATCCATACCTACTGTATTGATGATGTTATTACTAATGTATTTCAGATGGTCATAAGGTGAAAGTGGCATTAATTGCAAATTATAGCTTCAACAAAAAACCAATGAACTTGGGTGAGCTTTTAATTTCCATGCCTTGTCACTTTGATTCATATTGCATCTTGCCTTTTAACGGCTGTGAACCCCGTGTGCCTTTCTCCACAGCCTGTTTTTTTTTTCATGGTGCTTTCAGACAGTCAGGGGAGTCAAGCAGTATAGGACGCAGCAGGGTGTGTGCTGTTGTGCCTTTAATTGCATACCTCTGGGTTGGGTGAGGAAGGAGGCCAGAGGCAGATTGTCTTTTACCCCCTGAGAAGTATGATAATAGCCTGACAGTGTACTTCCTGCAGCAGTTCTCTATGATTATAGAACACAAGTAAAGAGACTTGTTAGAAAGCAAGGAGAACGTGAGGAATATCTTTAAATCGCCCTTTCTAGTGATGGGGCATTGGCACGAGTGCATTGTCACTGGTATGGTTGACCACCTCATGTGGCATTTCTTCTCTCCAGCAGGAACCCAGCCTGAGTGTTGAGTCTGATCTGCCACACTTGTTAGGTTCAAATGTGTGGCTGGTATTCTATCTGAAGGTGGAGATTCTTGGCATCACAGGAACTTTGGGGACATGACAATTCTTCACCTTCACAGACTTTAAAGTCTATCCATGAGCATTTTCTACCTATGCTTTTATTTACTTATGTTTGCTTATTTATTTTTGTGCTGGTCCTGGGGCTTGTACTTAACAGTATGGGTATCACCATCCCTTAGCTTTTTCCCTCAAATCTGGCATTCTACCATTTGAACCACAGCTTTATTTCTGTCTTTTTTGGTGGTTAATTGGAGATAAGAGTCAGAAACTTTCCTGTCCAGTCTAGCTTCACGTGATGACCCTCAGATCTCAGCTTCCTGAATGGCTAGGATTTCTAGCATGAACCACTGACACGGGCCCTCCTAGGCATTTAAATTCTTCCTTCTAGTGCAAAATCACTCTCTCCAAAAGGGAAAAATGTATATAGTGCAATTGAAAGAGTGCTTCACTGGAGTTCAGACTCAGGGTTCCTAGTTTGTACTTTCCCTCTGATCCTAAACATGTTTCTAGACCGTTCTAAGCCTTTCCTTTTCCATGTGCAAAATCGAGAGATAATTTTATATCCAGATTCCTACAGCTTTTGTGAAGGTAGCATGGCTGTTCTACTTTGTCCCTGGTGCCATGTTGCACAGGATGAGTGACTATTATCTGCTCCTCCAGTGATCATTTTATATATAACACATGTTATCCCCAGATCCACATGTGAGAAGGAAGTCATCCAACACTGTGCATTTGTGTATGTTCCCTTTCTAAGAGGCTCTTGATGAGTGTCATAAACTTTATCCACACATATCCCAGGGCCCTTAATGTCTTAATTGCTAAAGAAAGATGTTAAATCTCTAAGGATGTTTCTCTAGAAAGTATTTATATGTGGAAAGTGAAGAGCCACAAACAGAACGAAATATAAACTTATTGAGGGACTGCTTAAAGGATACTTGTACTGGCATCTCATTAAAGACTAAGTTAAATTTTCTTTCTACCTGGGGTGTTAAAGCTTTATGAACACTGGAGTTGGAAAACAGCTAACAGAAAAAGCTAAATGCTCAAGGGATTTATTATAAGACTCTGTAGTGCCATTAATTTCCATGTATACTTTAAATTGCTGGGATAAAATAATATATTCAGCAAGGAAGCAAGTCCCTGCTCCCTCCCATGAGTCTCCTTGATTGTGCAGTTGGTATCATATTCTTTAATTAAACTTGTCCAAAGAAAGGATCAGCTAAAGTGTTTACTGTATAAATAGTTTTCATTCCCAGTGTGCAAGCTTAAAACCATGGTAAAAAGAGTTTGCCATCTGTTAAAAACCAAAACATGTGGTATGCTCTTGCATAAAAATAAACTACATGATGTTATTCATAAAAAGGATCACAAGACATCTCAAGTCTTGAGCTCACAATAGCCTGTGATGTTTTGGAATGTCACACCTCTCTAAGTGACTGCATGTCCAGTAATGCATTATGTTAAGCAGCATGATCATCTATAAACGTCATAAAATTACCACAAGCATTTTATTCAAACGAATTAGGTTTATCTGAATATGATTTTACTGATAAGAAAAGACAATTTTGCTCCTTGCTCCAATGGCTCAGGTCTGTAATTCTAGCTACTCAGGAGGCTGAGATCTAAGGTTTATGGTTTGAAGTCAGCTCTTGCAGGAAAAGTCCATGTGATTCTTAGCTTCATTAAACCAGCAAAAGGCCATAAGTGGTCATAAATAGTGGTGTGCTAGCCTTGAGCAAAAACACTAAGCCACAGAGCCAGGCTGTGTTCAAACCCTAGTACTAGCACAAAGAGAGAGAATTTTTATTTTTGATATGCTCACAACTGACTATTCCTGTGAATTTTATTTTCAAGACTTATTTCCCCTAAAATTTAACCATTTACTTAAACTACCCGCCTTGGCCTATACCACCATTCTTTTAGCCTTATGACTTCTCTATCACTACCCCTTATCTCTTTGCTATTTATATGTCCCTGCTCCAAGAGAGACTTCAGACATGGTTGCTCATTCTCACTCATTGTCTGCAGAGCATAGTGTTTTTCCCTTTGGATATTGTTCAAGGAAGCCCATTATCTGGCTCTAAGTCATCTATGATGGCCTTGACACTCACTAATCTCATACCTCCACTGGGGGAATGCCACTAGAGTGTTCATGAATCCTTGAACTTTCCTCCTTCCTGTTTCTTCCTCCACAGTTGTGTGTTCCTCTGGAATATTTCTCCCTGTCTCCCATACACCAAATTAGATTTATGCTTCTAGATTTTCCTTATTGCTCTAATTAAATGTAACAGCTTGTTTCTTTATGCTCCCAAAGGACTTTATAATTCTTCTTTTGTATGGTATTTTCAACCTATTGTAGTCATTACTTTACTACTATCGCCACTCCCCACGTGTACACACACATACATACTTTCTAATGTCTAATGTCTAAAGTATTTGAAGGCAGGGATTGTATGTGGTCTCTCTTTATATCCCTCACACTAACTAGCAGGACACCTTGTGAAGTATTCAATAAATATGTGCCAGAATGGCTCAAAACCCATCATTTACATTGTTCAGGAAAATCCACAATTAACGTATCAATGCAATAGAGGAAATTAGACTAACAGGTCCAAAAACACTGCCGTATTCTTTCTTCTTTCTTTCTTTCTTCTTTCTTTCTTTCTTTCTTTCTTTCTTTCTTTCTTTCTTTCTTTCTTTCTTTCTTTCTTTCTTTCTTTCTTTCCTTCCTTCCTTCCTTCCTTCCTTCCTTCCTTCTTTCTTTCTTTCTTTCTTTCTTTCTTTCTTTCTTTCTTTCTTTCTTTCTTTCTTTCTTTCTTTCTTTCTTTCTTTCTTTCTTTCTTTTTTTCTTTCTTTTTTTTGTGGGTTGTGGGGCTTGAATGTTGGGCCTAGGTGCTGTCCTCAGCTCTTCAGCTCAAGGCTAGCGCTCTACCACTTGAGCCACAGCATCATTTCCACTGACATATTCTTTTTCATATAAAAGTAGTAGATACATCCTAAATAGTAACTGTATTCTTCTGTAAGTGATTTATAGTGGACAGTTAACATGGCACAAAATTATGTGGGAAGTTCTGATTCAATTGTTTCTCAGACAAAACCAATTTGTTGGACTTCTTTTTAGATCCTATTTCACATGAGCAGAATCAAAATATAAATTCTTATGTTTGTCACCTTTCTACATCATCTACTCAACAACAACTTCCTTGAACTCTTTTAAGTTGTTTCTTTAGATATTTATCTTTTTTGAGGCAGAAGCTATCACATACAGTAATAGAACAAAAGGGTTTCATGGTGATCACTGATATGACAATAACTGGGCATTTTATTAACATAAATGAATTTTACAAACAGGTTTTTATTGTGATATTTACAATTTCTGTGTTATGTACTTTGACCATGTTCACCCTCTCTATTATATACCTCTAGACTATTCTTTTGTCCTCCCTTTCATCAAACAGTAGTTGGTAGATTTCATTATGCTTTCAAAGTATAAATTCTTTTTTATTTCAACATTTTTATGGTTATTTTAAAGTGATGTACAGAAGGGTTACAGTTACATAAGTAAGGTAATAAGTACATTTCTTGTTAAACTTGTTACCCCTTCCCTCATTTTCCTACTTTCCCTCCTCCCCAACGCCCCCCTCCCCCAAGTTGCACAGAATATTTCCAACATGTTGTCTTGGGTATATCACTGTTGCATTGGTTTCCCCTTTGTCCTTTGTCTCACCATTCATAAATTCTCTTTTTTTCAAAATATAATTTTAAGCTAATCATTGACAGTATCCAATTATTACATTCAGAACTATTCTGAATTCTTTTAAGATATGATAGTACTATGATGGTTTTGATGTTATATGTTTTATATAATGGTTTTATTGAGTTATAGTGAACATACAATAAGCTGCACCTAAGGAAGACAGTTTGACATCTGACATGTATGAAATTCTCATCACAGATAAGATAATGAATATATCCAGGGACCCAAAAGTTGCACTTTTTTTTTTTTTTTTTTTTTTTTTTTGTCGGCCGTGGGGCTTGAACTCTGGGCCTGGGCGCTGTCCCTCAGCTCTTCAGCTCAAGGCGAGCGCTCTACCACTTGAGCTACTGTGCCACTTCCGGTTTTCTGGTGGTTTATTGGAGATAGGAGTCTCACGGTCTCTCCTGCCCGGGCTGGCTTTGAACCGCGATCCTCAGATCTCAGCCTCCTGAGTAGCTAGGATTACAGGCGTGAGCCACCGGCGCCCGGCTCCAAAAGTTGCACTTTATGCCCTGGGTACTGCTTCCCTAGACAACTGCTGGTTCACAAAAGGTCCCTGTGCATTAGCTTATAGTTCTTATAAGTTTATGTAAGTGGAATTATATGGTTTGCATTATTCTGTTGTAGGCTTTTATTGTTGTTGACATTGTTTGGAGAGGTGTCTAGTTTCTTATATTCAGCAATTATTTTGAGATTTGTCTGTATTGTAATCATAGTTTCTTTTTATTGACAGTAGTATGTATATTATTGATGTTATTGATATGATTCATTTTATTTATACACTTATACATGAACTTTTGAGTTGTTTGCAGGTTCAGTCTTTGATAAATCTGTTAGGAACATCCCTGTACAGGGCTTTTGTTTCCCTTGGACTACATTGGAGTGGAATGGTTGGATCACATGTGGCATGTGTAATTGATTAAAAAATTGTCAACTTTTAGTATAGGTATGGATGGTGGTTCATTTTTCCAATAGGCTATCCATTTCTCCCAGAGGCATTTACTGAAAAGATTATTCTTTTTCATGGAATTGCCTTTGCACATTTATTGAAATTAGTTGTTCAGAAAGTATGAATATGTAAACTGTCTTTCCAAGTCTATTGATCTGTTTTTCTCTCTATTTAAATATTACACTGTCTCAATTACTGTAGATTTATAAGAAGTCTTGAAGCCAGGTGCCAGTGGTTCACACCTGTAGGCTCAGCTGCTTGATGAAATCTGAGGAGTAGGGATTGAAGCCAGCCTGGACAGACAAATCTGATGAAACTCTTATCTCCAATAAACCATCAAAAGTCCAAAACTAGAGGTATGGCTCAAATGGTAGACTGCATGCTCTAAGCAAAATGTGAGTCCCTGAGTCCATGCCTAAATACACACACACACACACACACACACACACACACACACACACACACACACACACACACACACACACACACACACACACAATCTTGAAATAAAGGTGTATTAGGTTTTTTTCACAGTTGCTTTGATTATGGTAGAGTCTCTGCCTTTTCCATTTTCATGCAGTTTTTAGAATCAGTGTGTCATTTTTTTTATCAAATAAAAAGAGCCTGCTGTGATTTTGGCTAGAATTGCAGAAATTTCATATATTTATTTGAGAAAAATTGTCACCTTTCCTGTGTCAATCCATTTAATCCAAGGCCTTTAATGTCTTTCCATTTAATTAGGTCTTTTAAATGTTTCTTTGATCAGTGTTTTGTAGTTTTCCACACACATGTCCATTCACATCTTTTGTCAGATTTATTCTGCATATGTTATATTTTGGATGCTAGTTTCAGGAAGATTAGTCTGTAATTTCAATTTCCTGCTGTTTTGTTACTAGAATATAGAAATAAAACTGGGTAGTCTATATTGATTGTGTATCCTGAAACCTTAATAAACTGACTTCTATTTTCATGTGGCTTCTCATAGATCCTATAAGAGTTCCTACAAAGTTGTTCATATCATCTGTGAATAAAGACAGTTGTACTTCTTCCTTTTCCAATTAGGATGTTTTTGCTCCTTGGTTTGATGGCTAGAGACTCAAGAACCATGTGAAATTAAAAGAGTGGCTGATTTTTGTCTTATTCCTGATCTTGTATATATTGAAGGAATTCAGGCTCACCATTCAATATTATGTTGGATCTAGATTTATCCCAGATATACTGTATCAGATTAAGAAGGTTTCCTCTATTTCTATACAGCTTAAGAGTTCTTATGGAACTTATTAGGAATTAGGCTTTTCATAGGTTTTGGTAAAGGCTGGTTTTATGCTTGATGAAATGGCTATATGGCTTTTCATTTTTATCATGTTAGTATCGTAAATTTCATTAATCAGTTTTCAACTATTAAACCAACTGTGTTCATTTTTGAGTTTATATCTTTTAACTTCCTATTGGATTTGATTTGCCAAAATTTTGTTTACAAAGTTTGTTTATATATCTATACACTCACAAATGGTATCAGCTTGTAGCTTTATTTTCCTATAGTGTCTCTTGTGTGCTGTTGATGTAAGATACTTTCCATAAGCACCAACACCCATGTCATACTTATATTTTGTTCAAAAATTATCATTTAAAAGGCTTCAAAAGAGAACTTACTTTTACTTGTTACTCTTTCCATTCCTTTCATTTCCTTGCATATATCAGTATTAACATATATGCTATTTTCCTACTCCCTGAAGGATGCTTTTTCACACTTCTTATAGTGTAGGCCTATTTTTGCCTTTTATGTTAGCTTTGGTCTGCCTGACATGCCAATTTTTGCATTGTCTTTGGAAAACATTTTTGCTGGCTACACAACAAGTCCCCTGCCTCAAAATAAATAAATAAATAACAAAATAATAAGCAGAATTATTCATTACTTCACAAGCACTGAAATCCCTGTGGTTAGGTTGTCAGGTGAATGTGTGTAGCCATCTTATTATGTCTGCTACCCGCACCTCAAAAAAAAAAAAAAAAAGAAAAAGAAAAAGAAAAATGCCAAAGTTAATAACTGCTATCATCTCAGGTTTCATTCCTAGTTTCAGACAAAAACTCTACAGGCTGTCTTGAGATTTTTCTCATTGTCAGATTGATTTTTAAAGTTTTCTTCTTTTGTTTGGAAACGATACCTAAAATTTACATGATATCTATGAAAATTATGAATCCTATGTAATTAATGTTTAGCTTAAAAGAAAGCTAGTCACCATTAGATCGCATAAACATTGACTATCAAATATATAGACTTTATTGACATCTCAGTAATTAAGTGAAAAATAAGTACCAGGAATCAAGCTTCTAAATACCTTCTTTATATATAGCTTCTTTACATCCTACATCCTGAGAAGTTTCCCAGCGAGGCCACCTGTGGCTCTCTCATTGGTTTTGAGGCTTGTGAGCATCTCTTTTGTTTCAGGTTCCCCTGCAAATCCTGCTGCACAGCTATGCTTGGAAATGGTTGCTGTGTTTGATGTTAATGGAAAAATCACTGTTTCATAGAAACAAATATTTAAAGATAGTTTTAAATAGCTTGAACACCATTGAAAAGACAGTTTGCTACTTTCCTAAAAGATGTTTTATGCATTTCTGTCTGCCTTTTTAGAATATCTGCTGATGTAATTGAGCTGTTGGTAATTAGAGACTAGAAAGCTGATTGTCATAAATATAGTTATTGTATCTTGCAGCAATGTTTTGGGGCTGTTGAAGTGTGTGACTATCTCCATATATTTTACCATTACGACACTATTTGAGCTGACGCCATTGTGGTGCCTGGCCTGTCTTTCCTACTTACAGTGACGGTGTT
>NW_027205811.1:0-12374 GCF_024711535.1 Dipodomys merriami
TCCCTAAACAGTAATGTGGGAAGACTTATTACCAGTCATAATTACTAGTTATTTTGCAAACAAAGAAATCAGAATTACTCTTTTCTTCAGTTTAGAAAAATGAAATGAGAAATTTTACTGAGAAAAAAAACTTGAAAGCCAAACTTAAAACATTCCAAGAACCATGAGGCAGCTGAAATGGCCTTCTCTATCCTATTGATAAAACTGTAGAATCAAGGAAATATTGAGCTCTTACTTGAAACTAACTGACCATACACATGTTTGTGTATTAAAAACATGTATTTAAAACCCCTTCCTATATTTTGTGTTAATGTTTCCTGTGATTTTTTAAGCAATGCAATATTCCCTGAATGAAAAGTTAAGAACTGTTATTAGTAAAGGTGAGTAGTATCTGCTAGTGAATTCTATGTAGTTCTGTTACCTAAACGTCTTTAAGCTATTGTGCACGGTTGCTATCTTTAGTCAGAATTTCTACACTTGGATAGCTGTAAAAGTGCTGTAGAAGCATCACCCAATGGCAATTCTATCAACCTTCAACAGCATCTTGAGTATCCAATAAAACACCATAGTTTTGCTTCCTTTTTTGGATTTTTTAAAAGTTTAATCCTCTCAACAACTCTCAGTATTTTATATATTCAAAGATCCATTTACCAATAAAAACTTGTCCAAAGCTTTTATAGTTGGCATACTATAAAAATTGAGGTTCAATCTAAAGGCCATCTAAATGTAACATACCTGTCTTTGCTCTCCATAAATTCTCATTTGTTGGGAAATGGAGGAGACAATGGTGGGGGAAAAAAAGTCCATCTGACTGACTATGCACATGTCTGATACACCAATCAGCTTGCTCTATTAGGTGTCCATTCTAGAAGGAGCTAAATTCATTACTGTTTGTTCTGCAGAGCCTCTCTGTTCTTCAGTTTCAGTCTTCTCCCACGTTGTTCTATACTATGTTCAGTCCTGTGCCAGGCAAGGCACAAGTTTTTCTGTCAAGTCAGTGAACTTCAGCTATGAAAAAATGGCTCAAAATTTCTGAGGACAACAGTAATGTTTCTATGTCATCTCAGCAAGTTGAGTACTACATAATTGCTTAGGTGTTTGTGTTTGTACCCCAGATTGGGTACAAGCCAGTCATCAATACTGAAATAAATATGAATAGAATAATCTATTATGGCTAGTGAATAGATTAGGAACTGTAGAAGTAGAATATTCAAATGTGTAGCCTTATAATCCCACCAAAGGAATAAATGTTCACTGGATTTATAAATGATAAGATGGCTCTAGCATAAAATAGCTAGATGCTATCTCTAATCAATACTGATTTCATTTAGGTTTCTTTTCTAACAGTTTTGATTGCTCAGAAGAGAAGCTGTAAGGTAGAACTGGACCTAGAGATTAGCTGTCCTGTCCTCATACTCTTCTTTTACCCACCTAACAGAGAATATGTACATGAAAGTAAAATATGCTGGGACAAGCCTCAAGTAGCCAACAAAATGTTTGTAACTCTCTATTGGCCTGGATGATGAGTTTGGGGTAGAAACAGATCCTTTTATATATTTGATACTATATCACCAATCTACTACTCTGTTGTACTGAACGTGATTGGAATCAAGTTCCTTTTAACTTAGAAATATCTCTTAAAAGGGTCTACAAGCATCATGAATTTGTACTTGTTTTTTATTTAATTTTATTGTCAAGGTGATGTACAGAGGGGTCACAGTTACATACGTAGTGAGTACATTTCTTGTTGAACATTTTTACCCCCTCCCTCATTTTTCTCCCATTATCCCTCCCCCACAATGTTGTTCCAACATATTGTATTGTGAGTGTTGTTGTTGGTTCACCCTCTGTCCTTTGTCTCATCATTTTGTTACCCTTACCTTCCTCAAATCAGATAAACGTATATACAACACAGGGTACCAAAATCAAACAATATCGCCCGAGGATAAACTGAAGGAAAAATAGAAAATGAAAGAAAAAAAAATAACTTCACACAGTACATTAAAAAAAACAACAAAGAAAAACCTCTTGTTTTCATGTCTTGAAGTTCATTTTGATTAGCATCATCTTATATGGTCATATGTTCATAGCTCTTGAGCTATTGTGTTCTTCTGTTAGGAATATCCTAGACACCTACTAATTATTACAAATGAGGGGAACCATGGAGCCTATGTTTCTTTTGGGTATGACTTCACTTAATATGAGTTTTTTCCAAGTCTTTCTATTTCCTTACAAATAGGGTGATGTCATTCTTTCTGATGAAAGTATAGAACTCCATGTGTATATATATCACATTTTCTTGATCTATTCATCTACCGAAGGGCATCTGGCTTGGTTTCATTTATTAGCTATGGTAAATAATGCTGGAATGAGCCTGGTTGTGCTGGTAGTTTTAGTGTGGACTTGTTTTTGATCATTTGGGAAAATGCCCAGGAGTTGGATTTCTGGATCATAAAGGAGCTCTATTTAGTCTTTTGAGGAACCTCCATACTGCTTTCCAGAGTGACTGAACAAGTTTAGACTCCTTTTTGTGCTTAATTGTTTAAAGCATATATCTTCAGGAAGTAGCTTATAATTCTGGAAGCCACATCATCATGATTTGTCATCAGTTCTAAGTGTTGCTGATTTGCCTACCCTCCTCATTCTTGTTACCATTGTGAACACAGATCATTGGCATATTCTGCCTGTCTGGCAACTTCCAAATACCAGCAACAGTATAACCAGTGTAGACTCTCACTATGGTTCTGCCTCTGTCTGCCCTGCAGCTTGGTTCCAATGCCATCTATGCTGTCAGCTTTGCTGTGACAGATGGTGAGGATGATTTGAGGCATCGGCAGTGATTCATGCCCCCAGGTGGCAATGCAGTCAACATCTGCATCAAACAGCGAATCACCTGGCACTGCACAAAGAGGGCAGTATATTCAGGTGTCGACCTCAATTTAACACACACGATTACCCATTTCTCTCTTTCATTCTAATCTCAGAAGCTACCAAGGCTTGAGCCAAGTGTGGAACTCTACTCCATGCAGAATTAATCCTGCATGTCTCTGGGGTATATAAAAATTGAATTTATTGAGTTTATTGGTATTATCATGGTTATACTGTTTTGCTATTTCATTACCACCCAACTTCATTCCTTATTTGTATGCCAAATGTAAAGGGTTTGGTGAATATAGGATCTGAGTCAAGATTTTATTTTAAATGCTTTCATCATAATAAAGGTAAATTGCAACAGAAATAACACCAAAAGTTACAATATTCATTCATTCATATCTACAATTTTAACCCAGCACATATTTATTTAAAGTATGTTAGAATTTATTTACCCTCCTTATTATTTGCCTGAAATCCCAGAGACTTTTATACAGCCTTTTAGTAATTTGATAAGAAATGAACAGAAAGTGCTTCCCACTTCTTAATTAATATATTCAACACCATCTCCAGAATTTAATGGAAAAGGTATTACATCAAAATATTTAATCAATTGCCCATTCATCTGTAGGAAAAGATTTCATAGAAAAATTTTAGTGAATATGTATTTTAGAGACTACTTTGCTTTTGCAAATTAATTCATATCAAAAGATAACAGTATATATTGCAATTTTCTGGTAACTCATTATTATTATAGTAGGTTTACAAATGCCACATATTGTTTTTCCCCAATATTACTAATGTTCGTGTTTTCATATTCTACATAATTATGTTTAAAACCTTAAAAAGTTCAATCCTCATTCTAGTGAATCACACCTTTAAATCTAACTACTCAGGAGGCTGCAATCTGAGAATCAAGGATCAAAGCCAACTCAAGAAGAAAAGTCTGTGTGATTCTTATCTCCAGTTAAGCACTGTGGCTCAAGTGGTAGAATGCCATCCTTGAGAAAAATGCTTAGAAAAATGTGCCTAGAACTTGAGTTCAAGCCCCATTACCAGCGTGCGCGCGCGCGCACACACACACACACACACACACACACACACACAGTTCCAAAAGTGCTAATGATAAAATGGTAATTATTACTACTCACAGTCACCATTCTTTCTTTTATATCCTATCTCTTCTCCACATGAGATTAATTTGATGAAACGAATTTTTCTCCAAGTACTTCTGTTAGAGATTACAAACAAGCAATCATTTTCATGAGGAAAGAGAAAAGGTAAAATGATATGCATTTGCCATCTGGCACATTGATACGGTATAAACTATTCATGGGTGCCATGTGCTGAATCATTGTTTCAGAAGCATCTCCTTTGAACTTCCAGAGTTCTAAAGCAGATTCCATGATCTCCATGTCACACATAGCAAAATGGGAATTGTGCGTTGAGTGAATTTCACCCATCTGAAGCCAAGGAACCCAGAGCACATCTTTTCCCAGTTCACCGTGGGTCTGCAGTATGCAAAGCTTCCCTATCTTGTTATCTTCAGATCTTTTCAGGGCACACTTTAAGGAAGATAGAGATGTGTTTATATTGGTTACCTGTTTACAGGTTTTGTACCTTCCCTTTCCCATTGTTTTTCTTCCCCCTTTCTTAACAGCAGCACACTTGTGCCTTATTGAGAAAACATGCCAGAGCAACATCTCACTTGGTTCATAACCCTGCCTGCCTGAGTAACATCAATCATTACTCAACATGAATTGCTGGACTTTGCACAATTTCATAATTCATTATTTGTCCATAAGAAAGCGTTCTACATAACAGAGATGTATTATGTAAAAAGAGAGAGAATCACTTACAGTGAGATTCTAAAATAAAGACTAAAACTCCACACAAGGCATACATTTGGAAGTGAAATCCTCGCTTATGGCTTCTGTTGTTGTTTTGTACCCATACTGGAACTTGAACTCAGGAACAGATGCTGTCCATTAGCTTTTTCATTCAAAGCTGGCACTCTACCACTTGAGGCACAGCCCACTTCTGGCTCCTTTGTGGTTAATTAGAGGTAAGAGTCTTGTAATCTTTCCTGCCTAGTGTAGCTTTGATCTAGAATTCTCAGATTTTAGCCTTTGGTACTGGGTAGTTTATATGGTTTGAAATGCATAAGTAACTGTGCTTTCTTCTTAAATTAACATAAATAAGTTTATCACACATTATGTTTCTAAGATGCTTGTTTCATTGTTTTTACTCTACTACTCCTGGATATATCTGAAATTAATTATTTTATCTTTATATTTGATTAAGTAACGTGACTCCAGAAAAAATGTCAAATCATTTTTGCAAAAGTATTCTCAGACAACTACTAATCACACATATTTAGTAAGAAAAAATTAACTTCTGCTATGAGTCACGGGCAGGCACTATTCTGAGACTTCTCTACTTAGAGCTTTAAATTCTTTTAGGAAAAAAATAGGGCTCGGATGTAGCCCAGTGGCAAAGCACTTGCCTAGCAAGTGCAGTGTTGGGTTAGATCTCCAGTGCCATTTAAAAAAAAGACAAAAGAAAAAAAATATTCATGGAAATTGAAGGCCTTTAAAAAGAATATCTTAAGAAGAAATCTAGTTTCTTCCTCTTTTCCCCAAAGGTGTGTACATGCCTATGTGTGTGTGTGTGCGCATGCGCGCGCACACACACACAAATGCACACACACACACTCACACACCCACACACACACCTGTCCTGGAGCTTGAACTCAGGGTGTGGGTGCTGTCCCTGAGATTTTTTGCTCAAGTCTAGTGCTCTACCAGTTGAAACACAGCTCTACAGCTCAATGTTCAGATTTTTGGGGGGTAATTGGAGATAAGAGTCTGTCATTCTTGCATGGACTGGCTTCTGACCTCAGTCCTCAGATCTCAGCCTCCTCAGTAGCTAGGATTATAAGCACAAGCCACCAGCACCCAGCCCCTGTGATTCGATAAATATTTTCCATATTGTCTTTCTTTCTTTTTCTTTCTTTCTTTCTTTCTTCCTTCCTTCCTTCCTTCCTTCCTTTCTTCCTTCCTTCCTTCCTTTCTTCCTTTCTTTCTTTCTTTCCTTCTTTCTTTCCTTCTTTCTTTCTTTCTTTCTTTCTTCCTTTCTTTCTTTCTTTCTTTCTTCCTTTCTTTCTTTCTTTCCTTCTTTCTTTCTTTCTTTCCTTCTTTCTTTCCTTCTTTCTTTCCTTCTTTCTTTCCTTCTTTCTTTCCTTCTTTCTTTCCTTCTTTCTTTCTTTCTTTCTTTCTTTCTTTCTTTCTTTCTTTCTTTCTTTCTTTCTTTCTTTCTTTCTTTCTTTCTTTCTTTCTTTCTTTCTTTCTTTCTTTCTTTCTTCCTTTTTTTGATTGTGGGGCCTGAACTCTGGGCCCTGGCTCTGTCCCTCAGCTCCTCAGCTCCAGGCTAACCACAGTGCCACTTCCAGCTTTTTCTGCTTATATGCTGAGGAATCGAACCCAGGGCCTCATGCATGCAAGGCAAGCACTGTACCACTGAGCCACCTTTCCAGCCCTCTCTTTATTTCTTGATGCTTTGATACTGAGTCTGTGTTTTCTCCATGAGGGAACATGTTCCTAAATCAGAAATTCTAAATTGTCTCCCGTTGTATCTTTCATTCTAGGCTGCTGTTTCTCTATGTGAAGATTAGCTGAGTACATTTTTTATTCTAATTGATTTTCTTCAGAACCTTCAAAAACCGAAGACATTACACTAGTTTAATATTTTATTCTATATTTAAATTCTTCCCAAGAACATCCAATAAAGTAGCTTGAAATATTAATAATTTATTTTAGAAAAGAATATTTCCATTGCAAAGGAGACTGAAAATACACAGTAAGAGCTTTCTTTTGCTTTCCCCATGAAGCCTAATGCAGTTTTAACATATATGTACATATATATATATGTATATATACACATGTGCAGTATACATATGTATATGCATCTATACATATATGGGCATATATATACACTTACACACACACATATATATGGAATTGGAAATTCCATGAAATTGCTGGACTCATTTTAAAATAATGTCTAAGGTATTTTGTTTCCATTTCTACAATAATCTGTTCTGACCTTGTAGTACATTCATGATGGCAATTTCAAACATGCACATGTATAAACACATCGCATTATGTATACATGCATATACATACATAAAAAAATCAGGAAGTGGTAACTCATGTCTGTAATCTTAGCTACTCAGGAGGCTGATAACTAAGGTTCATAGTTCAAAAAACAGCTTGGGTGGGAAAGTCTGTAAGGGTTTTATTTCCAACTAACCACCAGAAACCCAAAGTGGAGCTGTGGCTCTAAGTGGTAGAGTCCTAGCCTTGTGCTAAAATGCTCAGGAACAGTTCCCATACCCTGAGCTCAAGCCCTACAGCTGCCAAAAATACAAAACCACAAGCAAAGAACAAAAACCATATATGTCATTATATATTATATATGCATATATATGCTCCTGTATAATTGCATTATATGCATGTTTATATCATTATATGTGTGCATTATCTGCATATATAATATGTACTGACTTTTTTATACTCAAGTAGCTTGCAAAAGTGAAAAAATAATCAGGATTAGGATGGTTTACATTTTTATTTTCCTATCTCTTCTTAAAACTTTCTAAAATTGTCCATATTTACTAAAAGACAAACTTCAATTTCTTATCCTAGCTTATATCTCCTGCTCCATGCTCTGTCTGTGCTGTCCTCAGCTTTCCTCACTCACATCCTGCTCCATTCTGTGCTCTTCACCCAGACTCCATCTGGGCTTTTAGGCATGCTTTTCTTGCTCCTATCTTACGGCCTTTAGTATAATTCAGGTACTCTTCAACAGAGAGATTATTTTTTATTTTTGAATCCCAAATTACTTCCTCTGATATTCTCTCCATGTTATTTTTCAATTGATTTCCAAATATTTGTTAAGATTATCTATCATCTCATACTTCTGTCTGTATATTCACTTTACAGTGAAATGAATACGCACATGAAGTGTACACACACACACACACACACACACACACACACACACACACACACACACACAATGGATTCTGGATTCCTGGTTCTTTTTTCTTTAAAATTATGTGTACTGTAAGGAGAGGGACAGTTTTATCACTCAACACAGGAATCTCAATGCTAAGTGCAGGAACTTGATTAGAGAAGGCTGTTCAAACTGTCTTCCTATTGTTCTTAAATCTCTCTTTGGTATTAACTCATCATTCTCATGTTAACCTTGTGGTTTTAGGGCTTCATCATACTGTTATGTAATTTATTGTTCTTTTCTTTACTTTTTGCGTAAGCAAGCGTTCTCTTGCAAACTAAATACTTAACTAATACTAATAACAGTATATTATATGCATGTATAGATATGCCATAATGAAATCCTCCATATCGTTCAGTTTAGATGCACTAATACAATCATGGGGAAATAAGAGTTGCCAAACACCAACTAACATAAGAACAAATAACTTATCTGCAGAACCAACATATAACAGAACTAGGAGAATACAACCCCCTAAGGATGGTTTATTTTATTTTATTTCTTTTATCTTCCCTCTGCAGAATTGGCAGAAGTTCCCTTTAAATAAAGTCTGATTCTAGGTGTCATTTTTCTGTGTCCTAATCTATAGTCTCAGCTCTCTTCTATTTGAAATCCCAGGGTTGTGACTTCGAAGGTCAGCTGTTATGTGGGATCTGGACAGCTCTGAATTCTTCTAGTAGCCCTTGTGGCTCACAGCTCCATTTTTATTTTCAGACTAGAGTTCAGATATCTAGTTGAATTTTAAAAATCCAATGGAGTGAGATAAAGAAATTATAGATTTTGGGCTGGGAAGGTGGCTCAGCGGTAGAGTGCTTGCCTTGCATGCCTGAGGCCCTGGGTTCAATTCCTCAGCACCACATAAGCCAAAAAAAAAAAATCTAAAAAAAAAAAAAAGAAATTATAGATTTTGTTTATTTTCATTCTCTTTTGTCTTTTAGTTTATTAAATCATTGATGCATTTTTTTTGGGGGGGTATGGTCGTGGGGCCTGAACTCTGGGCCTGGGTGCTGTCCCTCAGCTCTTCAGCTCAAGGCTAATGCTCTACCACTTGTGCCACAGCGCCACTTCCGACTTTTTTCTTTTTGCTTATGTGGTGCTGAGGAATTGAACCCAGGGCCTCAGGCATGCAAGGCAAGCACTCTACCACTGAGCCACCTTCCCAGCCCTGATGATATTTTTAAGAATGCAAATTTTATATTTTTTCTCTAGTTGGTGTTTTAATATAATTTAATAAATCCAGTGGGTGAAACAGATTAAAATATTTTACCCTCCAAAACTGTCTAATAAATACTTATGATCTCCTTCTATTAGGAGGAGAGACTATACATTCCTGATATACACTAATTCCCTCTGTGGAGAAAAAGAGAAGGAGGACCCCTTTTTAACCTGAAGAAATGGTTCCAAGAACAAAAGAATGTAAATCTCTCTCTAGAGGATCTAAATTTAATCAAGGTGTTCTGCCTTTTCACTCATTTGTTTAAACTGATTTGCTAGCAGTATAGTTAGAAATCTCAGAATTGGAAGAAACATGAACCATTCGTGGAACATTCTTTCTTAGCAATGCATTCTTCATCTTAAGAGCAACTCAGCATTTTGATGGAGTGTGACAGGATCTGACAGTCTCCAGAGTATGAATACGGACAATCCACATGCTGGGAACTAACCACATTTTTTTCTCAGTCCCTACTTAAGATGCTATGTTTTTTGTTTTTTGGGTTTTTTAACCTTGGGTTCTCAAGTGTCTGTGCTTTTTCTTTCCTTACATGTATCTAGCTTATTAGTAAATTATGAAATTAGATTTCTTTGTTCCAATTCTGAGGACTTAAACTCAGGGCATAGGCAAAATACCTGAGCTTTTTGGCTCTACAAATTGAGGCATAGCTCAATTTCTAGCTTTTTTGGTGCTTAATTGTAGCTAAGAGTCTCACAAACTTTCTTGTCTGGTATGGCTTTGACCACAATCCTCACATCTCAACTTCCTGATGAACTAGGATGACAGGCCTGAACCATTGGTAGCCTGTGCAATTAAATTTTTATTGTATTTTATTTATTTATTTTTATTGTGAAAATACTGTACAGAGGGGTTACAATTACATGAGCAAGATAATAAATACATTTCTTATCAAGCATTGTAGCCTCCTCCTTGGTTTCCCCTTCCCATCCCTTCCCATCCCCTCCCCTCCCTACCTTCCCACTCAATCCTCATTCCCCCTCCCCCCTACCAAAGTTGTAAAGTTCATTTTTGACATAACGACTTGTACATCTCATTGTTGCAATGGGTCCACCTGTATCCCTATTTAAACAAAACCTCATGCAATTAGATTTTTAAGAGTCTACTTTTATATTGATTCAAAGAAAACATACAGTACTTACAGAAAAAAAAAGAAAAAGTATTCTGATTAACATTTCTGTCCAGAATATTCTTAATTTTTTCTTGTAAATATGTCCATCTCTGTTTATATGTGTGTATGTGCACATATGTGTATACATAAAATTTCTTCCCTATGTTTCTATAATCACTCATTGAAGTTTTATTTATGCAGAAATGTTACAATTTAATGGTAAGGTCCACAATTACAAACTAAAAATTGTTACACCACAAATGAAGGTTTAGTTATTAAAAGATTATTTTTAATTACAACAGAATTTCACCATTAGAGTTCTTTTTAACATCCCCTAATGACAGAAGTATTTGCTATTTTTATAAACTTGACATCATCTTCTCTAATCAATTCTCAACCAGGTCAAAGATGCTCAAATTGTTCAGCTAAAATTGTTGGATAGCTGTGAATGTGGATGTATTATTATTTGGAAAAAAAAGAGTGGATGCATATATATATATATATATATATATATATATATATATATATATATATATATATATTTGCTGATTATTTCCATCATTTTTGTTGAACACATTTTGACTAACTTTACTAATACTTGCAAATATTTATAAAGTAGGACTACTGCCTGAAGTAACTCAGTCTAGCAAGAGGAAGTTTAAAATGCGACAGCCAAACACAGGAAATATCATAATAGAAGAATGCAAGCCAAGCACATGTGTAGTCTGAGCTTTGGGGGATGTAGCAAACTGGACAATTGCCATTCTACAGCCTAGCAGAAAAGGTCAGACCTGGGTGGACAAAGTGATACCCTTTCTCTACCCATAGCTGGGCCCAAAGGGACATGCCCATCATCTCTAACTGTGTAGAAGGCTGAGATCTGAAGAAGTCTTGGTTCCCATACAGTCAAATCTGAAAGGACCCAGTCTTCACCTCATAAGAAAAGCTGGGTATGGTGGTGTGTCTGTGATCCTAGCAATGAGAGGAAGGCTAGGATAGAGGAATCATTGTCCAAGCAGGAAGTGAGCATCTATCTTAAAAATGAACATTGAGTAACAAGACTGGAGAAATAGCTCAGTGATAGAGCAACTGCCTAGAAAACATGAAAATATGAGTTTAAATACCAGAATGGAGAAAAGAAAATTAAGTCAAAGGTTTAATGACGCCTAAGCAAATTCTTCTTGAGTATAAAAGAAGGAAGGCAGGAATTATCTTCTTCAAACATGACCTAATAATCTTTCTTTCTTTCTTTCCTTATTACTGTCACACTGAGGATTTGGGAAATTATTCAATGTGCAAGGGCTGGGTAGAGAGGACAAGGATGTATACTTTTGGGGGGTCATTTTTACATCTTGAAGGTATGACCTTTATCTTCAATTTTGTGAAAAATTTCAACTTGCTCTTCATAATATTAAATATAAATGTTTGCATGCATATATACATATATGTAATACAATACTCCATCTTTTGCAGATCTTTCAATACTGAAATTTTGAAATTGCCTCCTATCTCTGTTTTCACTTTTAAAATAAATTCTTGGAAATTTTTAATTGTAAAGCAATTGCTTGTTATTTCTGGCTTTCCTTAAAACAGGAACCTGGGCTACTTTTAACAAACATTTGTATCTGATAAAGATACAGGTATGAATAATGATGCAAATAATAATAAGCATTTGTTAAGGTACACTCATTATCTGGTCACTTAGTTCTGTAGTACCCTATAACACAGATATTATTATTTTTATTATCTATTTTATAATGGTGATACAGAAACTGTGATTAAGCTATTGGATGAAGATTCCACAGTTGGGGAGGAAGCACTAAGTATTCCCATAAGCTACCAAAATTCTGTGTAAACCATTTTTAATAAGAAACCTTAGAACTGTTATACCAGGAATCCCTTATTTCTCTATAGTCTTATAAATTCAAGTATATTGCGTTATTTTGTTGTTAATTTTATTTTTGTCTGTTTTATTTACCTGTATAATCCTGTAAATCACCATTTTCTGCTCTAATAAACCATGCTATTTATTTTATTCATTATGATACAGTAAAACACACTAATCTTAGTGTAGAGAATGATGAA
>NW_027205812.1:0-12370 GCF_024711535.1 Dipodomys merriami
TGAAACTGCTTAGAAAACTATAAAGCACTTTACAAATGGAAGAAAAATTATAATGTCCAAGAGAGAATAACATTATACTAAACCAGAATCATAAAATGCTAAAGTACCCACTGATGCAGTTCCAATTCATGACTTCGCCCTTTTTTATGTGAAAAGGTACAGGAAAGCAAAGTAGTGTTTTTATAAATCTCATTTCTATGACTAATATTCTTCTACAAGTAAATGTGTAATTTTCTGTTTTTGATTGTTTTCCCCACCTAACCCAACATGTTTTATATCCCTTCTGTCTTCTTAGAAATGCCACTCTGTTGCAGGAAAGGGAGAGATTTGCAAGAAGTTTTTAAACATGCTGTTAATGAATGGACAACTAATTACTTGTTAAATGCATTAACAGAAATCTGGGGATGAAATTGCTTCAGAATTAATTTGGGACATATGGGCACATCCTTGCTTATATTTGTAAGGGCATGATACATAGATTTGAATTTGTGTATAAGAAAGTCTTTTCCTTTTCACACAAACCTAGGTGGAAGAATGGAAAATTCATCAGATATATCTTACTTTCCAAACTATATTTCTAAGGAAAGTGTTCTGAATTATACTGCTTATACATTGCTTTCATTCTCTTTCACTTGCTCTATCCATTGCCCACCATACCAAATGGAGGCTGTGGGTATAGGTAAGGTGGATTATAAATAAGCACACAGTGAGCTAAAACAAAAATCAACCAGCTTCCATACAATGGATCACAATGTTAACCATTCCTCAAATCTCGTTATTTTTTCCTTTTAAGTCAGGGTCTTGCTATATATTTCAGGTTTACCTGGTATACCCTATGCAGCTAAGACTGGTCTCAAACTCATCATCATCTTACTTCAGCCTCCCAAGTGTGGAGATTATAGGTATATGCCACCCTGCTCAGCTTATTTCTAAAATATGTTTGTTTATTTGTTTGTGTTTTGGTCATGGGACTAGAACTCTGGGCTTGGGCGCTATCCCTCAGCTCTTCAGCTCAAGGCAAGTGCTTTACTGCTTGAGCCACAGTGCCACTTCTGGTTTTCTAATGGTTTATTGGAGATAAAAGTCTCACAGACTTTCCTGTCCAGGCTGGCTTTCAACTGTGGTCCTCAGATCTCAGCCTCCTGAGTAGCTAGGATTACAGGCATGAGCCACCGGCGCCCAGCTATGTTTTTATTTCTATTTCTCAAACCTCATTCCTTCCTATTTCTTCCTATTTCTCCATTTCTTCCTATTTCTTCCTATTTCTCCATTTCTTCCTATTTCTCAAACCTCATTCCTTCCTACCAGACTATTCTTGTCTGTGTAAAGGAATGGATTCCATTTTAATTCAAATAAGCATTCTGTTGTAAACTGTCATTGAATAGCAATGCTGACTTTAAGGGTCCAACTATAAGTATTTTCTCCGATGGAAAATAGCCACAAAAATAGTTCATTAGAATTCACATTTACTTATAAGTATTCTATTTTCTTACACGTTTGTTTGTAAACTTAGCTCTTAGATGATGGCATTGTCAAAATAACATAACCAAGAGAGGGAAGGTGAGGGAAGCATGCATTAAACAAACAATGTATACCCTACAAATTGTTTAAAAAGTGAGGGAAGGGGAAAGTTGGAAGGAATGGGTGAGAACATTGAAAGGGATAACATGAATCAAGAAGCACTGCTTTCCTGAATATCGATTGATTTGTACAACTACTTAAAAATAATTTTAAAATCCTAAAAATATAAATCAGAGCCAGAAGATATTACTACTACTAATGATAATATGACCAACTCCAAATAAAAGAGAATCAACAACAGATTATTTTCAACTTGAGAAAGAAGTGTATCTCTCCAAAGACTGGAGCTATCTTCTTTGGAGAGACCCTTGAAAGAATACTAGCCTTGGTCGGGAAGGTGGCTCAGTGGCAGAATGCTAGTCTCGCATGCATGAGGCCCTGGATTTGATTCCTCAGCACTACATAAGCAGAAAAAGCCAGAAGTGGTGCTGTGGCTCAAGTGGTAGAGCACTAGCCTTGAGCTGAAGAGCTGAGGGACGGCACCCAGGCCCAGAGTTTAGGCCCCATAACCGACAAAAAAAAAAGAATACTAGCCTTTCTTTTAGGCAGAACCCCCAGCTCACACCAGGACAATGTCTTTTGCCTGTTCATCACTAGGCTTATCTGTCATAACTTCATGATCTTAATTCTCTCAACACTTACAATGAAAACATCTTTAACTGCCTTCATTTATACTTGTCCTCTAGAACTTAAAAAGGGAAATAAACATCTGTAACAGTATTGCTTGGCTGGGTCCATCTTCTAAGTGAAAGTTACATTAGTCTGTGTTGTGGACTGAATTGTTTCCACTCAAATATTCACATGTTGAATCCCTGAGTCCAATGTTACTGCATTTGGAAATACGGTTCATAAGGAGGAGAAGTAAAGTGAGATTAAACAAGGTCATGATGGAATAAAGAATTCCCCACTGCAACATACTTCATCTTCTTTGGTGATGTCTTCGAGAAAAAGCACAAGACCCATTTATCAAACTAACCAAAGCTCTTTTACATTATTTTCTAAACTAACCAAAAGTCAAACCAAAAATAACTATTTTTCATATAGCCTTCAAAAGCTAAGTAAGTGTCCATTTTCTATAGAAACTCCTGTTCTGGTAGGAAGTAGCAGACCCAACAGGAAGAAAATGCCTATCAGAAGATATGGAAGAGAAGAGAAAGAATAAAGAAAGATTTACAACACATCAAAGTGTACTCTTCTTTCTTCTTTCTTCATTTACTTATGTGTTTGTGATGTATCCACCCTTCTTGCTGTTCTACCTTAGTGACCTTAAGTTGGTTCCTGTCACTGGGACTTAGAGAGTTCTTGCAGATAATTATAAAGAATACAAGAATTATTCTTTCATCTCTCTCCTTCAGTCTGTGATCTGCTTTCTGATCCTTAACTCCCAAGAATAAAATTGGAAAAATAAAAAGTAACTGAAAAAAATCAAGGAACCAAATGAATTACCCCTCACAGTTTATAGCTCTGAGGTAATTTAAGTTGATCGATTCAGAAGTGAGGAATTAAGATTAAAATAAAAGAACTAGGGCATCCTCCCTAGCCAGCCAATTCATAGTTCCTGAGCTCAAGCTTCCTATATATTTCCTCAGGGCCTCCTTCCACAGTGTTTCAACCTAAGAGATTTATTAACATCCTGTTCTAGTTACTTTTTAGCCTCCCTCTGTATTTCTCCAGTTTCCAGTATGCACATAACTGGATGAAGGTTCTACAGGCCTCCACCAAGGAATTCTCTGCTCAAAGCAGCTGGCTACCCACCAAACCTTTCTCTCCATCCTTCTTCTTTTTCCTTTGCACCACAGTTTTGAAATTTCATCCATTTATATCACTTGTTATCTTCCCTAAATTATAATGTGTCCATTCGTGACCTATTTCCTTAGGGATCTACTCAGAGTCTAGGGAGTTCTAATTTGGTCAAGAATAACTAAGATGTCATTGGTCATTAATGGCTTAATATTTTACTCTCCAAGAGAACATTTGCATTTTTATGGTGGCTCTAAGCAAAAAGAGTGATCCACATGGTGAATGCTGGTAAGGGAAAAGAGTGTACAGAGCATTGGGGACCTTGGGGTACTTACATTGAGCACCTCTCAATTCATATCATATACACACTTTCTGTGCCTGCACCTCTGGTTAGTCCTGCCCTTTGGGGATGACACTATGTCCACTACCAAAGAGCTTTCTTCCCTGAAGACACTTCTGGCCTCTTTCTTCCTGGAGTGACCTTCCAGTTCTCCCTCCAGCTGATACCATTGCTCACTTCCCCTTGCTCTATTATTGCCTTTACTAGTGCCTATAATTTTATTAACTCAGTAAATTTAGATTCTCCTAAAGAGCACATCAAAAGTTCAAGCCATGCCACATAGCCCTAGAAATAGTTCTTGAAGCAGAAAAGATAAATCCAAAGTTATTTCAGGGAAGAACTAGCAAATGTCATCAGAGTGTTGCTGGACATTTTATTGACTTCAACTGAATGAGTCCTTCAGAATCTATGATTTTCCCAGGACCAAAGATAATATGGGGCTATAAAATAGGAAAAATGAGGCTCACGTGGTCCACAGTAGGGAAGATTATGTTAGAAATGTTGGTGCTACAATTAATGATGCCTTGAGAAATAAAAGGGATCTTTAGGAGATGCTCGGAAGAGATAAGAAAACCATACCCCACAAGGATTAAGAGAACTCTAGTGAAAAAGAGGATGGAGATGAGAAAGCTGTTCTTTAGTTACACTAAAAGCCACATTATCAAGGGCCAGTATAGAGTTATTCTGTATTCCCTTACAAGACAAATAAGATAAATGATTCTTAGTTACAAAGGGGCAGATTTTCATTTTTAAATGCAACTTTCTAACAAGTAGGCGCCTCCAGTAGTAGAATGAGTTGCCTCCCAAGATCATTACTGAAATGAAATATTTGAAGACTCTTAGTGACCACTCACTAGGTCTTTGCAGAGCAACTTCCTACCCTTCCAGGTTCAACATTCCGCACGCTTCTTTCAACCCTGATTCTACCATCACTCTGGATTAGCTCACTGCTCTACAGTGGATTCCCTGGCAGCATCCAGGCTTTTTGTGAGCTCTGAAACAGGCTGAGAAAGCAAGCACCAGACAGCACAACAGAGCCAGAGGAAACAGCATTATAACCTGTCACCTGTTGTTGTCTTTGATCAGCTCCAACCTGTAGGCTACTCACCTGCCCGTCCATTCCCTAAATGAAGTACCCCAGCAATTGAGTTCAAGTCAACAAGCACAGATGCCGGGCTGCTATAAATCATGCCTCCCTTCCTCCCTGAGCCCTTCAGTGGTAGGAGTAATTGGTTAATTGCCAGAGTTGTTAACAAGAATTAAGAATTCAGGGAATTGGCTAGCAGTGCAGATCTGTTGCAATATGGTTAGAATAAATGTGTTTGTAAAGGGGCAGGAATTTAGAAACATGAATACCTAAGTCAAAACAAATGGGTCTCCTGTCCTTCATAACAAGGCTGGAGATGACTCTTTTTTTTTTTTTTTTTAGATTTTGGCACCCTTATTTTTTTAAGTTTCCTCTGTAGCTGAAAAGGTGGAAACAGCATTTTAGAGGAAATCCATTTCAGAGTTCAATACACTTTTCTGTCTTCCTTCATCTGCACTAGTTTTTAGGAGACTCTTCTTCAGGTATAGCCAACATGCACAAACTACTTTTCCTGAAATAGTTATCCATCCTTACACATTTGGAGTTGCTCTGTCAAATGAATAGATGAAGGAGAATTTTCACAATGAATGAGATAAATTATAATTTGCCCGTATCTATACATTCCAGTTTATAAGAGCCAGAAGGCCTCATAGAGGTAGGTGTTGGCCTCCGCAAATGCACGTATTTTGTAGCAGAGCTACCCTGGGTGGAACTACCGATATTGCTGAGCTTCTTGCAGATGATGCAAATGTTTTCTGTAACAGTAAATCAAATTCTTGCCATCCTTGTACTTTATACTATCTTACCTTTTTTCAGAGTTTTTATTTCATTTTTGTGACATTATAAAATGTATACACAATGAGTGTGATGGTGATTCTTATTTTCAAGATGGAAAACTTGAGAAAGATATCAGTTAAGCTATAAATCCTTGTATATGCAGTTTCCCCTCTCTTAGCCTCATTCCTTCCATACCTGGTCTTCATCAATAGTTGGGTCTCTTTCCCCAAAATCTGAAGTGTCCAATGTTTTGGATTCATGAAGATTCTTCTGAATTGTTCTGAGAATAGAACTTAAAAGTAGCTGGATTAACCTGGGGTTCATTTCACCTAACATCAACTTATCTGACTGTTTCTGCTTGTCTCAGACATATTCTAGTTATTGCAAATAAGGGAAACCATGGGACCTATGTTTCTTTGGGCCTGGCTTCCTACACTTAATATAATTTTTTCCATGTCTTACCATTTACTAACAAATGAGATGTACAAGATGTTATGTTGAAAATGAACTTTACAACTTTGGTGTGGTGGGTGGGGGGGAGATGAGAAGGAATGGTAAGGGGAAACAAAGGAGGAGGCAACAATGCAACAATGGTTGATAAGAAATGTACTCATCACCTTGCCCGTGTAATTGTAACCCCTCTGTATGGTATTTTCACAATAAAAAAATAAAATAAAATAAATTTTAAAAAGGTAACTGGATTAAATAATATAGTCTTGAAGCTGTGTGTATGTGTACTTATGTATATGTATATATGTACCTTTCTGAAAGGAATTGTGATACATGTGGTTGGGGATTACTTGGAGCTAGTACACTGTATAGTTGATAGGAGAAATGAAAATATGTACATATAAGTAAAGTAAATATCAAACACATGTGAGAGAAATTACCAGGGTCGGTAATTTTAACTTTTCCTAATGGTCAGAGTGGGAGACATACATTTGAATCATTCTAAAACCAAGACATGACTTTATTTTATATAGAAGATCTTCAAGTGATCATTGAAGGGAATTAATGAGAATAAAACATGGATTGTTAAACTGTTAAAAAAAAAAATCTGAATTAAGCCAGGCACCAGGACCTCATACTTGTAATCCTAGCTACTCAGGAGGCTGAGATCTGAGGATCACAGTTCGAAGCCAACCCAGGCAGGAACATCCATGTGATTCTAATATCCAATAAACTACCAGAAAACCTGAAGAGGCACTGTGGCTCAAGTGGTAGAACACTAGTCTTGAGCTGAAGAGCTCAGGGACCATACCCAGGCCCAGAGTTCAAGACCCACTACCAACAGAAAAAAAAATCTACAGAGCAATTTTTCCAGGCAAACATGAGGTTCCAGGGCCAGGAAGAAGAATCAGCCTAAGAAGTAATAATCATTATATCACACAGTTAACTTGCAGTATCCTCATCAACCACATGTAGATTCCATGTATTTCAAAATGTACAGGAGATAGAATCCTGAGGAAAAATGCCAGATAGAGATGACTGCATGTGGTGTTTTCAGCTGTGGAAGGTCAATATTGCATACACTCAAGAAGAGGTAATTGTGTCCAGATTTCCAAGATCATCTTGTTTCCATGTGAATATCTGTTAATTATAAAACCAATCATGTGACATTTTATAATCACGTGTCTTTGATGAGGCGGTGACAAAATTCCATAGACTACCAACAGAAATTTATGTCCCACAATCCTGGAAGCTGAGCTATACTAGATCATCCCTTTCCTGCATTGCAGAAAGTCTTGCTGTGTCTTCACATGGCAAAGAGAGGATTCAAGCTCCTGGATCTTCTAGTAAGGATCCTAAACCCATTGTGAAGGCTCTGTCTTCACAATCCAATCACCTAATCACCTCCCCAAAGGCCTCATCTCCAAACACTGTGGTTTCAATATATAAATTGGGCAGATGCTATTCACAATGCTAGTCAGCTCATAGCATTGTGTGAGACTTTACAAATAATCACTTTCCAGATGAGTAAGAAAAATCTTTTATTTTTTACAAAGAAAGTCAGACCACATGTTATTTTGGTCCAGCTAACATTTTCATTTGAATAGGGAGATTAGATGATCTCTATTAAAAATATCCAAGATTTGGAGTTAAACCAAACAGAAGTAATCAGGGAATCCATGTTCCCAGCAAGACCTAGTGAGAAGAAGAGAAAAATAAGACACTAGAGTGAAATCACTTATTATGCTCACCAGGTTATTCCGTTAGAACTGATACTAGCCTAGAAGCTGTGGACGTTAAGAAGTACCCACTTGGTACTGGATTGTACCATATCTCTGTATCCTAGCCTAGGTCTCTTACATTTGTCTCCAAGTTTGGGGGAGTTTAAAGGACACAGATCATGAGTAGAGAAGCATTTTACTAAATATTCCTTAAGTCTTTGGGCATAGATAGTATTACTTAAAGGCCTTGGAACCCTATAATGTGAATAACTCCAACAGAGAGGCAGGACTCCTGTGTCATTTCCCACAAGCCAGCTCGGAAACCTGTGATCTCTCTGGACTCCCAAGTGTCACCTGCTGCAGGGAAATGCCAAGTCCAAAGACATTTAAGCATGGCTGTCTGCAGTCATTAGCTAGGTTGCAATGAGAAAGCCAGAGTGTCACCCTCGCATAGAATAGATGTTCTGAGGGAATTCTCACCAATGCTGGCTGTGTGGGAGCTAGGCTTCCTCAGAGCCAGCAAACATAGAACCAGAGAAACAATGATGCATCATAGAGGCTCCTGGGAACAAAACAGAGCATATAGGCTAGAATTCCCAGCCTCAAAAAATGATCATGACTCAACTAATTCATTAATCAATCTCTTCAAATTATATCTGTGCTTATTTGATAAACTAGTGGCCTAGAAGAAGATTGAGAAACAGATACATAGGTATAGTTCAGGCATTTGGTTAGGGCTTTCAAAAGTCAACAAAATTTTCAAAAGACTATCAGAAAGGAAACAGAGGCATGAACAGAAAGTCATTTAACTGTGAAAGCCATCAAAGAAGAAAATGTCCATTTCAGAGCGACGTCTACGTTCCACATAAAAGATTTTCATCCATCAATATGAATTTTGTGTTTATAAAACCTCCGATCAGTGCTTGTGGTCTCTTTGCAGCCTCTTTCTGCTAGAAGGCATCGTTTTCCCTCAGGCATACTCAGAGTTTGCTTTATGCCACCTACTGGGCACCCTAGTTAACACCTTGGCTCTTCTCATCATTATCCCATTCCAGTTAAGACAGAGCATATCTTTTTGGTGTTACTTAGAGTTTGTAGTTTCTTTAATGCTTGGGGGTTTCTAAAGGAATATTCTTTTCATTTTGTATAGATACTTGGATTAACAGCTCCTGGGAGAATTTGGAAAGACAGACTTTACCAACTTGGCTCTGCTCCAGGTACTTCACAAAGAACCAGGGTAAAGGTTTGCTTGGCCAGTGCAGTTAGTAAGTTTCTGGGACACCATGACAAGTGAAAAGTTCTCCCTGGATCTGTGGGCACTGCTCCATTAGCAAGGCACAGTCTCTTTGGGCTAGATGTAGGGACCAGCAGTGAGAGATTCTTAAGGGGTGGGTTTCACAGAATTGCCGTCACACTTTGTTGAGTTTCAATTCTCGCTCTGTAAGTAAAGAACCAAGTTTGCTCCCAGTGCTCAGATTCTTGGCCTCCCACATGGAGATAGATTCACAAAGACATGTGTGTGCGTGTGCATATAGACGTATGTTTGTATTCCAAGCTCAAGAGAAAGAAAAAAAAAACTTCCCCAGATTTTTCAATTCCTATAAGGATTGTAGTTTACTATTTCTGGATTTGGATCATTGAGTTCCCTGGATTATTAAACATAGCAAAAAGCCATCTGCAATGAATCGGGCTTGCTTCTCTAATTGAGTCATGCTGTGAAGCCCTTTACTGTTTCCCTCACTTCATTGCTGAATATTTTTTCCCCAAGAATGATAGGAAATACATTTTTACTACTAATGCCACCTGCAGGTTAAAGAGAAACTGTTGCAAGATTCTTGAAATCCTGAAATTCTCACAGCACACTGTTACAACTCTCTCCAAAATATTCCCCCAAACCTTGCCAATCAGTAGAAACGGAGTCTCATTGCACTGACAATATTCTTTATCAAAAATATGCCTTTGCCATACCCGTACCAGCCAGCCTTCTCTCCTTACTCAGCACTCAGGCCAGCCGGTACTTAGATTTAAGAACATGTAAAGAATCATTTCCTAGGAAATAATTGCTTTGGGCTACTTTATGCAATAGCATCCTAGCACCATTGTGAAATGTCTTATGTCCCAGATAAAGGTGATTTGAGTGTGATCCTCCACCAATTAATTTCCACAGGAATTATTTCCTAGGTCAATCAATCATTCCACGTAAGCACTGATACTTGGGTTCAGTATACTAAATGAATTAGCCCATGATGTACCAACTCCATGTCTTTATTTTCTCAGTGAGCTAAGGTTTCTTAAGGAGAGATATTGTTTTCCACTCTAATTAGTTCCTTCTTATTATGGCTGACATTACCGTTCCTACATTATGATTATTAGTCATAGTAGATAAACTTTGCTATCAGTTCATTATAAATTATGCTTCAGCTTCTAGCTATAGTGACGTTATATTCCCAATTATTGGAGGAGCACAAATCTAAGCAAAAGTGAGGGACATGCTCATCAATATTTGTATGGGGTTTCTGGGCTGGTGGATATTGTCAAACTGCACAGCAGCCCCCACCTTGCCACCACCAGATGGAAGCAACTTTCAGTGTGATACCAGTCCTTAACAGAATGTCACATGGAATGCCATGATGTAATTTGGTGACAAGGGGCAGCAGGAACCATGAAGAAATCCTTCTTGACTAGATGACAATTTCAACATGTACTCTGATTCTTCATGAAATTTCTATCTAAACACCAAGGTAAGGTACAGCAGATTCCTTCAGTGCACCTGCCAGGCAATCCTAAAGACACTCATCTCTCCACACTGCAGTCATTTTCACCCCACAAAAAAAAACAACAATAAAAGAACAGAGATCAGAGGACAGGGAACATTTCATGATTTCCTGAAGGACTTGAAAAATATTGATAAGAAAGTCTCCTAATAGCTGAGAAAGAATGTAAGGTACATTCATGGTGCCATCCATGTTCTCCCTCTCCCCCAGCTCCGATTGAATTTACAAAAGACCTAAGAAAATAAAAAGGGTTACCAAAACTTGGATATCATGGTACCTTATTACAAAATCTGTTTATTTAATTTTTGGACATTTTTTATTGTAAAAATGTTGTACAGAGGGGTTACAGTTATATGAACAAGGTAATAAGTACATTTTCTATTGAGCATTGTTCTGTCTTCCTTTATTTTTATTTTTACTTTTTTTTTTGCCAGTCTTGGGTGCTGTCTATGAGCTTCTTTTCTTGGGTAGTTTATTGGCAATAAGAGTCTCACAGGGCTGGGATGTGGCTCAGTGGCAAAGCACTTTCCTAGCAAGCACAATGTCCTGGGTTCCATCCCCAGTACCGAAAAAAGATGGAAGGAAAGAAGGAAGGAAGGAAGGAAAGGGGAAGGAAGGAAGGAAGGATGGAAGGAAGGAAGGAAGGAAGGAAGGAAGGAAGGAAGGAAGGCTGGTTGATGAAAGAAAGAAAGAAAGAGAAAGAAAGAAAGAAAGAAAGAAAGAAAGAAAGAAAGAAAGAAAGAAAGAAAGAAAGAAAGAAAGAAAGAGAGAGACAGAAAGAAAGAAAGAAAGAAAGAAAGAAAGAAAGAAAGAAAGGATGGAAGGAAGGAAGGAAGGCAGAAAGATAGAAAGACAGACAGAAAGAAAGAAAGAAAGAAAAGAAAGAAAGAAAGAAGAAAGAAAGAAAGAAAGAAAGAAAGAAAGAAAGAAAGAAAGAAAGAAAGAAAGAGAAAGAAAGAAAGGATGGAAGGAAGGAAGGAAGGAAGGCAGGCAGAAAGATAGAAAGAAAGACAGACAGAGAGAAAGAAAGAAAGAAAAGAAAGAAAGAAAGAAAAGAGAAAGAAAGAAAGAAAGAAAGAAAGAAAGAAAGAAAGAAAGAAAGAAAGAAAGAAAGAAAGTCTCACAGACTTTCCTGCCTGGGCTGGCTTCAAACCATGATCTCCAAAGTAGTTAGGATTACAGGCATGAGCCATGGGTGCCTAGCTATTTATTTTGTTTTTGTGAAATGTTTGTAAAAGTCTATTCCCAAAGTGTAGACCAGATGCCATGAAAGCTTAATCCAATCCCTAGGGCTACCATGTGGCAATACAACAAAATGTTCAGACCTCGCTGTAAATAGGAAGAGGGTGTACAGATATACCAGTGTTCAGGGTTTACCCAGAGTTTCCCTGGTTCCTTCCTAGGAAACGAATGTCTTTCTAGAACTCAACATTAGACAGTCCTTTGTTATAGGGGATTGGTCCTGTGCATTTTAGGCTGGTTAACTGCATCCTTGGTCTCCACCCACTAAATGCTAGGAATATTCCTCCCAGTTGGGACAATCAAAAGTAAATACCTCCAAGACATTGGCAAATATTCCCAGAAGGTGGAGGGTATGTTAAAACTGTTCTCACTAGAATAGCTCTGTAGTAAACTTCAAGCTCTTACAGAGCTCAAAGAGAGGAGGGAGTCTATGTAGGTCCTCTGTTGTAATCCGGCCTATCATAGGGAAAATGTCATACATAGGGGAAATGTTCAAGAAAGTTCAACTGCAATTGTGCAAGAGCAAAAAGGTACACATGTTCAGGTTGGTAGGATTTTTCATCTCTTCATCTGAAAGGAGCAAATGATACTGTTCAGCCATTTCAGCCACTTCTTACAGAAAGACCACTGTGAAACATCTATCCTGTTCATTTAAATT
>NW_027205813.1:0-12351 GCF_024711535.1 Dipodomys merriami
ATGTAAGGTTAGCTTAAACTGCCACTCGGTTGTTCAGGCAGAGGAGAGTTTACTGTAAGAAAAGAACCCACCTGCCTCACACAAGATGTAGTGTGCGGGCTGTACCAGATGGAGGTGTGTAGAGGGAAGGAAGGGGGAAGGGAGGGAGAGAGAGAGAAAAAAGAGAGGGGAGAGAGAAGAGAGAAAGATTGAACTGTGCAGAGAAAAGGGAAGGGAAGGAGAAGGGGGAACTAATCCTGGAGATTGAGCACCTAGGGTAGGGAGAGGGCATGACCTCAGAGGAAGAAGAAGGGACTTCAAAGCCTGGGGGACCAGTGCCCCCAGGTGGGCCAGTTACCTGGACTACAGCTGCTGGGTGGGGACTTCTAGGGAAGGGGTCACATGTGCCGGGGGGGAGGGAGGGGGAAACGAAGGGCCATATTTCCTGGGAAGATCTTATACAATTAACTTTTAGCAAGTAAAAAAATGGAACTGTGGTTCAAGTGATAGAGCACTGGCCCTAAGTAAAAAGCTCAGGGACAGAGCCCAAGGCTCTGTTCAAGCCCCAGGATTGGCACAAACACTCACAGTACAAACAATCAAAGTGCAGGGTGACACTTGCGTTCTGGGTGCAAATGCAGTATCATATGAACAATGGCAAAGTCTGCTGCCAGCTCACGCGGGGTTCCCTAAAACCAGATCTGAAGCTATTTCTGAGACCTCAGATGGCCAAACTGCAGAAACACTCCCTGAGTGACCCCCTGTGCACAGGGCAGCCCACAGCTCTCTTCTGGAAACCAAACCTTTCAGTTTGGTTAAAGTCTTTGCACATGTGAACCTTTAGATGAGTGGGTTGGGGCCAGTTATTGAGATGCCCATACTCCAGCATTCTTCCTGTCTTGGTACAAAAATCCCTGGCTTCTTTTGAATGACCCTGATCTCTCAGTAGCCCTACTGTTCTTGATAGAATTTTCTCAGTCTTCTTTCACCTGGAGAATGCAAGTGTCAAACCTTTCTCCTTGGCTTTGGCTCACAAATCTCACTGCAAACTTGGTTTTGTACAGTGAACAACCATGTCACAGGAAATTTGAATGAGTTGAAGGATAATCTGCAGAATTAAGTAGTCTGTGACTTAGGACAGTTTCACCTTGTCTCAAGAAAAGGACCAAACGTGGGCAAGTAAGTGCTTGCCACAGGATACCACTTGCAATGTCTTCCACATCTTCCCTTCCTTCCTCTCTTGTTCCTTTTCAACATCCAAAGTCATCTTTTTAGAACATTATTTAGGTTATGTTTATTCACTTCCTTTTTCTAAAGTGTTGAGGACTCCTTATATGATTCAGGGCAAAAGCCAAGTTCAATGCATTGACCTTTGGTGGCCAAGTAATTGATGACTACTGTACCAAGTATTGATGACTACAGTAAGTGTATTTTACTCTTCCATTCTTAAAAATCTCATCTAGTTGTTAGAAAAGCACACTCAATCTTTCTTCCATGCCTTATGGAGATATGTTGTCTGCAATATAAACTTGTCACAGTTTGGGATGGAGGTATCACCTAGGGAAAAAGCACTTGTCTTGCATGTGCATGGCACTAGGTTCAATCTCCAGCCCTGAAGAAAAAGTTGCAGTTTATTTCTCCAGATAATAACAATCATTGAAGATATATGTATCTTTAACTATGGTCAGTTTAGGGATAGGGGCAATTGCTTGAGTATGGACTGATTTCACAGTTGAGCTAATTTCCCATTCTTCTTTGTAGATGGTGTTTCACACTAATTTTGCTCAGACTAATCTTGGACCCTCATTCAACAACCTTTGCTTCTGGGAGGTTAGAGCCACCATAACCAGCTAGTCTTCACTTGTGTCCATAAATTCCCACTCATGATTCTTTGCTTGTATTCTGTGAACACAAAAATTTCTGTCCAAAATCTTAACAGCCAACTGTGTTGATGTTTGTTGGAGATTTGAGGCAGAGTTGTTGCTGTTTTTTTTTTTTTTTTGGGGGGGGTCCAGTCATGGGGCCTGAACTCTGGGCCTGGGTGCTGTCCCTCAGCTCTTCAGCTCAAGGCTAGCACTCTACCACTTGAGCCACAGCGCCACTTCTGGCTTTTTTCTTTTTGCTTATGTGGTGTTGAGGAATCGAACCCAGGGCCTCAGGCATGCAAGGCAAGCACTCTACCACTGAGCCACCTTCCCAGCCCCCTTGAGGAGAGTTTTGCCAGGTATCCTGCCCTTAATATGAATCTCACTATGTGGCCTTAGGCTGGCCTTGAACTTTCAATCCTCCTTCCTTGGCACATACGTGGACACTAAGTAAGTGTAAGACATTTATTTAAACTGAAACATTACTCTATTGATGGTGCCAATGCATCTTATAAAGTTTCTCTGTTATCACAGGCTTCCTCTTAGCCCAGTTTTACCCGAAATGGCATTCCTTTAACTGTTTTTCTTTCTTTCCCCTTCAACTTTTTAGCTGATACTAAATTAATACAGGTCACATGATTCACTAGAATATGAATTTGCCATTCAGCTTGATACATGCCAAATCAATGTGTCAGCTGAATTCACTTTCAAAATCCCTAAAGCTCTGCAGAAACTCAGCACTGAATGTCACAGGAAAAATACAAGGCCATTGTAGTTTGGATTTTAACTTTCTATGTAACACAAGCAATGGGATGGATTCTTCAGTGTTAAGTTCATTCACCATAATGCTCATCACCATACACTGGCACAAAGACTATTGCTTTTTCATCCTGGACCTCTTCTAGGTTCTGTTTCTACAGTAATGAAAAAAAATCTTGATTATCAAGTGAACTGGTATACCTAGCTATTCCACACCTAGCCCTTAAGGCTGACCCAGAATGCAACATAGATGGAAACTTGTTCTCTTCTACTTCAGGAAACAGTATTTTGTTTACCTGCTCAAAATGAGGAGCATGTAATGGACTGGCATACTTCTGTCATGACAGAAATACATAAGAAATTCTGGTATTATGCTCCTGGATTGGCAAGATTAACATCGTGAAAATGGCAATACTTCCCAAGGCTATCTACAAATTCAACGCGATACCTATCAAAATTCCACCCTCATTCTTCAAGGAAATAGAAGAGTCAATCCAAAAATTCATATGGAACAATCAGAGACCCCGAATAGCAAAAATGCTCCTCAACAGAAAGAACACTGCTGGAGGAATATCAATACCAAATTTCAAACTCTACTATAAAGCCATAGTAATCAAAACAGCTTGGTATTGGCATAAGAACAGACCTCAGGACCAATGGAATAGAATTGAAAACCCAGAAATGAACCTACAGACCTATAGCCATCTAATCTTCGATAAGGGAGCTAAAACAATAGAATGGAAGAAAGACAGCCTCTTCAGTAAATGGTGCTGGCAAAATTGGTTAACTACATGTAGAAAACTAAATCTAGATCCTTCTATATCACCCTGCACCAGAATCAACTCTAAATGGATCAAAGACCTTGAACTCAAAGCAGACACTCTGAAAACATTACAGGATGGAATAGGAGAAACCCTAGGTCTCCTTGGCTCACGCCGAAATTTTCTGAATAGAGACCCGGAAGCACAACAAATCAAAGAAAGGTTGGACAAATGGGATTGCATAAGGTTGCAGAGCTTCTGCAGGGCAAATGACATAGCTAGCAAGATCAATAGAAAGCCCACGGATTGGGCTTTCTTTACTAGCCATACAACGGACAAGGGTCTCATATCTAAAATATACTTGGAACTCAAAAAATTAAACCACCCAACAACAAATCCTCAAAGAAACAACTGCCCAATAAATAAGTGGGCGAAAGACTTAAAGAGAAACTTCTCTGAAGAAGAAAGAAGGATGGCCAATAGACACATGAAGAAATGTTCAACATCCCTAGCCATAAAAGAAATGCAAATCAAAACAACATTGAGATATCACCTCACTCCAGTTAGAACAGCAAAAATCAAGAACTCTAATAACAACAGATGCTGGAGGGGATGTGGACAGAAAGGAACCTTACTTCATTGTTGGTGGGAATGTAAACTTGTTCAACCACTTTGGAAAGCAGTATGGAGGTTCCTCAAAAGACTTCACATAGATCTCCCCTATGATCCAGCAATCCTACTTTTGGGCATTTACCCAAATGTTTACAAACAAGACCACACTAAAGCTACCAGCACAACTATGTTTATTGCAGCATTATTTACCATAGCTAAGGTATGGAACCAACCCAGATGCCCCTCAGTAGATGAATGGAGAAGAAAATGTGGTATATATACACAATGGAATTCTATGTCTCCATCAGAAAGAATGACATTTCCCCATTTGTTAGGAAATGGAAAGGTTTGGAAAAAATTATATTAAGTGAAGTAACCCAGGCCCAAAGAAACATAGGTCCCATGGTTTCCCTTATTTGCAATATCTAGTATAGGTATGAGTCAAGCGGAAAAGGTCAGATAATGTGATGTTAGGAAAATGAACCCTTAAATATGTATTTTAATGTTTTCGTTTCTTTCATGCATGTGTTTCTAACGCATTTATAAGATTATTTCTTTGTTGCTTTGTATGTCCCTCCCCCACAGTGTAACCCCCGCTTTCACTATATTTGATGTCAGTATAACATGTGGAGGAGATGGGGACAAACAAGTCATTTAAGGATTCAGGTGGACCTGTTGCAACAATGAGAAGTACAAAATGTCATGTCAAAACCAGCTTTACAATGTCGGTGTGGGGGGGGAGGGGGGTATGATTGGGTGGGGGGGATGGGGGAGGCTGGGAAGGGAGGTGAAGGGTAAACAAAGGAGGAGGCTGCAATGCTTGGTAAGAAATGTATGCATTATCCTGCCCATGTAATTGTAACCCCTCTGTACAGTATGTTCTCAAATAAAATAAAATAAAATTTTAAATTAAAAAAAAAAAGAAATTCTGGTATTATAGCTGAAATGGTCACCTATTAGGTCTAGGTTTAGATACAAATGGCCAGTGTCTCCTTGAATTAACAAAAATATATTTCAAAGACTGCTTTAATGATAGCTAGTTTTATGTAACAACTTGGCCATGCTGTGTGGGGCATTAGTCTTCATGTTATCATGGTAGTACTTTTAAAATGAGATGTAAATATTTGGGAGAAAGTAAGTTATAATCCATAAATAGTGGAGTGCAAAAATTGGCCTTAACCAATCCGTAAAGGCCTTCACTGAAACAAAAGGTAGACATTCATTTTCAAGGAAGACAGTATTATAACTCACATTCTGCCTGGTGTCAGTCTGCAACATCAATACTTCATAGATCTTCAGTTTGTCCTGAAGAATGGATCTACAAGTCCTGTCAGTCTACACATCTGGAAGAACCCAATGCTAAGCTAACCAACCCTTCCTTTGATGTAAACTCCATCATCAGTTCTGTTTCTCTGAAGAACAATGATGAATATACATGATACTGTTTCAGTGAGAAAGAAGTTTCAAATTCATGTAACAGCTGGGAAGGTGGCTTAGTGGTAGAGCGCTTGCCTTGCATGCGTGAGGCCCTGGGTTCAATTCCTGAGCACCCCGTAAGCAGAAAAAGCTGGAATTGACACTGTGGCTCAAATGGTAGAGTGCTAGCCTTGAGCTGAAGAGCTGAGGGACAGCGCCTAGACCCAGAGTTTGAGCCCCACGACCAAAAAAAAAAATTCATGTAACAGAAACCTAAAATTTGCTGTTTTCCAGTCCACTCTTTTTTTTTTTTTTGCTTAGACAAGTAAATTTTGTGTCCATGAGCCTAGTATTTAGATTACATCTCCTTTTTTTCAAAATTATTTTATTATCTGAATGTCCTTGTATAAAAGAATGGACATTAATTGCTTTGCTTTCATATTACTTTGGATTCTTTCTGATTTTTAACTTCATTGTGTTGTTTACTTGTTTTTTTTTGTCTCATGAGAAGGGAAAATTGAAAATCTACCTTCAGATACTGCAGTGATAACAAATTAAGCAATTCCCTCATACATAAAATTTCCCAGTCTTTTAGTTCATATTTTTATATTGTCTTTCCACTGTAAAATTAAGCTATATTCATATCCATCCCCAACTATAAGAGAAAGTAGATCTTTACCATTTCATTTCTGTGTAAGATGTTTGCTGAGTAGACATGTTAAAACTCACATCTAAAATTAGATGCATGATGTTGTACAAACTCTGGTTTTAGAGAAATACACTTTTTGGAAAATCTGGAATATTAGACAGGTTCCATCTTTATTTAATGAAATACTCTAAACCTTGCAAAATTATAACTTCTTTCATAATTGACTACATTGTTGATCAAACCCAAACTTTTCTGGCATTAACATCTTTTAATCGGTCAAATCGCTGTGGTCTCACTGACTTTTGACAACTCTTTCCTTTCTGGTTATGGACTACTGGGAAGCTGAGTTGTAGTATTGTTGTGTAGTTGTTGCTTTTCTGCAAGGGACTCTTCCCTGTACTGAGGAAGGAATAATATAAACTCTAAAAAGGAAAAGAATCTGATGGATCTCTTGTATTTATTCTGTAGCATGACAGAGTTGAACACAGGAAATCTGTGTCCTCTTTTGGTTGATAAGTATGAGTCACTTTCTGACATCAATTCTAGGTTCAATTTAAGAGAAAGCATTCAGTGACATACCTGCAACCCACAAAAGAATAAATTCTTTGTAAAACACAACTCTTTACCTATTTAATACCTCAATCTCTTAGTAACTCTTAGCTTATCCAAGTGTAAAGTTAGTCTGTTAACTTCCTACTAAAAGGACTGCCAAACTCTTACTAAATGAGTCACAATAAAAATTGCATTAGTTGCATCCATGCAATTTAAAACAAAATGCTTCAACAAAGTTAGCTTTATATCATGGATTAAAAATAGAGCAAACACATGAAGAAATGAAACACAGGTAGAACAAAGAAAATATGAAAGGAAGAGAGGAAGAGAGGGGAGAGGAGAAGAGAGTTGAGTCGAGGAGGGGTGAGGAGAGTTGGAAGGAAGAGAATGGAGAGGGGATAGGAAAAAGAAGAAGAGGAGAGGGGAGGGTGGGGAGAGAGGAGAGAGTGGGGAGGAGAGGAAAGGGGAATGGAATCGAGAGGAGGAGAGAATAGCAGACAGGAAAGAAGAGGAGAGGGAAAGATCACAAATTTGAGGTATCCTTATCCCTAATTCAAACCAATGCAGTTCCTAAAGTTACCCCTAAGTGTGAGGATAGAAAAAATTTGCAATTTTATTTTACATTTCATCCCATTAGTGGTATGTTTTCAATGCATATGTTGTGATTAAAATACATCTGAAAGAGCATTCGAATTTATCCTAAGGTGTAAAATATTTTAGACCGAGAGGTCTAAAGGGAAACGGATAACCTTAAGATGGACCTTGGGGTTATGACAAAACAGGGAGGTACTTGCCAACTCTGGATTCCTGCTTTGTTTTAGCTGCATTCAGCACACCAACCTCTACTCACTACCTTCCTCCTTCCCTGCCCACAGCCTCTATTTCATCCATATAAGCCAGCCAAGACAACACAAGGCAGGACCAGCTATGCCTCCCCAAAGACATTATGGTTAGCACCACACTATACCATCCATAGAACCCTAACTGTGCCTATCTGTGTGTGATTCTTGCCCACTGGGACAATTGCTGACCTTTTCTGAAGTCATTCACAGTGTGGAATTGTATGCACCTGTGCTTGGCCTTAGACATCATAGCAAGGACTAATAACAGATTTCCCCACAGTAGCAGGGTGGAGAAACTCTGATTTTGTTAGCAATGATCAAGAAGTCTGGTTGGATTCCTGAGGTTCTGTGCATTGTGTTCATGGCGCAATATTCCAAGATTAGGAAAAGCTGGCTTTTCAGGTGAGATTCAGTGAGAAATCACTTCTTCTGCTGCCTACGTAAATTGCCACCTACCTCCAAAACTAATTGAGTACATGCTTTTTCTTTTCACAAGATAAACATTGACTGTGTTGATAAAGAGAAAGGGTTTGGGCATGACTTTGAATGGAGTTCTTGAAATCAAGTCCCTTCCCTCTTTGATTCCCTGCTTGTGACATAGTTTTCCTTCATCACATACTCCTGCCATCAGATGCACCTCTTCGCAGGCCTACAAGCAATGTGTCTACCCAGTCATGGACTAGAACCTGTTAAACCATGAGCCAATAGAAACCTTTATTTTTTCTAAGTTAAATTGTCTCAGGCATTTTGTTATAGTGATCAGTGATTGAACACTAACTCACACAGTGTAATTAGCTTGAAGGCAGAAGCCAATTAATTAGAACGTGGAAGGCAAAATTCTCCCCACATGGAAGTCCTCAACTTAAAGACAGATGCTTAATATACTTATAAATTTAATGGGCAATTCAGAGCAATGTGAGGTTGATTTCCAAAAAGGGAGAGTTCATGTTATAATTACCACAGGTATAGAACACAGACTCATGTACTTGAAAGAAAGAGCTAGCTAGAATGTGTTTCTTGCTGGAATGGCAGTGAAACAGTCCATAAAACACTGCTGCAGTTAACTAACTTGTAGAGCAAGGGTGTTGATTTATCGGGGTATCTTTCTTCTTTACCTTTATTGTGAGTCCATTTTGAACTAGGTACCAAAGTTTCTTACCACTGTTTGTTTCCTACTCCTTTATATCAGGGATTGTATGTGAATGAAGTCCCCAATAAACATTTAGCAAATTATTAAGGAAGTGAAATAATGGGTAATACAGATTCAACCATCTTTTATATGAGGGACATGTTGGTAGGCATTGCTGGATTCTAAAAAATGTGTTTTGTGTTTTTCTTTACTGGTTGCTCAGAATATATTTAAACTCTTCAATGTTCTGTTGTTGTTTCTCTACAGGTATTCATTTACCTCAACTCTTTGAAGAGGTTGGAGTTCAAAGGCACTTGCACTTTTTTCATAGGTTATGAAATATTGTAAACTTTTTAAGATTTAAGATGCATAAACATACATTTGAAAATGCATAAGGGGGGAGGGAAAGTGGGAGAAAAATGAGAGAAGGGGGTAACAAGTTAGACAAGAAATATACTCACTACCTTACTTATGTAACTGTAACCCCTTTGTACATCACCTTGACAACAACATCTACAAAATAAAAAAAATCTTTATAAAAAGAAAATGCATAAGAGACCAAAATAAGATACTTCTGGAGGGTACACTTCATTAGATAGGGTAGTAACAATATCATGCAATCCTTTGCATTGCATCTTCAGCTCAAAGGCAAGGAGAGCCTCCTCTAGACCATCCGTGATGATGTGCTCTCATTTGTCAGTCACTGCCACTTTCAACATCCTCTGGTGTTGCCTGCTCCATTGTTTATTTGTTTGTTACCTAGTTTCAATGCACATGCATTTCCTCCTCCTCCTCCTCCTCCTGCTCCTCCTGCTCCTCCTCCTCCTCCTCCTCCTCCTCCTCCTCCTCCTCCTCCTCCTCCTCCTCCTCCTCCTCCTCCTCCTCCTCCTCCTCCTCCTCCTCCTCCTCTTCTTCTTCTTCTTCTTCTTCTTCTTCTTCTTCTTCTTCTTCTTCTTCTTCTTCTTCTTCTTCTTCTTCTTCTTCTTCTTCTTCTTCTTCTTCTTCTCCTTCTCCTTCTCCTTCTCCTTCTCCTTCTCCTTCTCCTTCTTCTCCTTCTTCTTCTTCTCCTTCTTCTTCTTCTGTTGTGGGGATTGAACTCAGGGCCTGGGCACTCTCACTGAGCTTTTTTGCTCAAGGCTAGCATTCTACCATGTGGAGCCATAGCTCCACTTCTGGTTTGCGGGTGGTTAATTGGAGATAAGAGTCTCATGGACTTTCCTTCCCTGGCTTGCTTTCAACCTCAGTCATCACATGTCAGCCTTCTGAGTAGCTAGGATTATAGGCCTGAGCCACCAACTCCTGGCTATTTCCCCTTCTTGATAAATTTTAAAACTATCATACATCTCCCTTGGAAAATAGCAGTCTGCTCTATCACACAAACAATAACTCACTTCTTAAACTTTACTTTCAATTCTGTATTCTATATATGCTAATGTGCTTTATTTAAAGGGGGAGTACCATTTCTCTTGCTCAGTTGACTTAATTCTGTCTTCATTTTGGTCTTTGCTGACCCTTTCAGCTTTTGTCAAGACACCTGGTATGTTTGACTGAATAAAATTGTTTGATGGGAGGACAGTAAATGGAATCATCCTGTAGTTTGCAGAATTGTGCTCAGAGCTTGAATCATTAAGCATTCATGGTCCTAGAACAGATTCTGAAAAATAATGGAGAAAAGAAAATATTCGTTCTGTATTAATAAACACAGTTGTAAGCCAAGTCTAATTAGAAAGCATTCTTTAGTTTTCACTGATCTATGTTCTAGTGTAATCCATTATTATTTTCCTCCTAGCATTGTTTCTACCTATATTGTAAGAAAAACTTGGCTCCACACATTTTGAATTTAGGGAGAAAAGGAGTAGTGGCCAGTTGGAAGTGGTCCATGGGGCAATGAGAACATAAATTTGGCTGTTTCTACCTTTTTCTTACACACACACACACACACACACACACACACACACACACACACACACACACACACTACAAGTAGCTTCAATTGCTATATCTACTAAAAATCCATCTTCTCCAATGCATCAACCTGCTTTAGGACACGAGGGAGGAAGGTTTTATATTTTGGAATGTCAACAGGTGACATAACATACTCATAATGGCCTCTGAAATCCCTACAGCAGAAAGTATGTACTCTTAACAATGGAAGGTTCAAAGCTTATTACCTTTCCACATTCGCCAGACAGTTGCCAAAAGAAAAATGCCACTGAATGGGCTTCCAAAGGACGGAAATGTTTGTGAATATGTTCCTAATAAGACTGTTGAAATCCACAGCATTTTCCTTCCTTTACACTGCAAATCCTCTCAAGGTCCCTTGTGTGGATGAGTTAATTCCCAGAACCAACACTAAACTAACACACTGTCACAACATCTGTACAATATGTACAATTACAATTCCTATAATACAGCTGTCTGATAAATGTTTGCTTTATTGTTAGCTTCTGCCCAGACCTTTAAGATTTTAACATTGCAGGGCCAGATGTTCCATTTTGTTCCAACTACTCCTGGGAATGCCTGCTCCTTACCTTCCCCTCATACCAAAGCAGATTTGAATTTTAAGGAAAAATATTCCAGGGGTATTGCATTTTGAGCTTGCGAAGAACCTGGTTAGCATAGATCTGAAGTGGCTCTGAGATACCTGAAAATCACATTATTAGCCGAAAATGCAACAAAAACCCTTTGCTCCACTCTTCCCCTGGAGAGAATTCCCAGTCAGCTACGGAGCAAAGTCACTGTTGGCCCCGGTCAGGACCAGGACTCACCAGTGTCTGCACCAATCAAAATACAGTCTGTCCCTCATACAAATGAAGCATTGTGTGTTTACACTAATCCCAGATATCCCTTTATGCAGTTAGGGTAGAAAAGGCTAGGATCATGGTTTTGGGTGGTGACATGGAGCCCATAGGGCTGCCTGGTTGGCAGTAACTCGTTGAAGGCCATTCCCCTGAGAAAGGTCTACTAGGTATCATTTAACTAGTCAATTAAGTGGCCCTGACCCCATCATCTCAGCACATGGAAAGAAAAAATAAACTTCCACAGCATGCTTTCATGAAAGGCTTAATCAGTAGCAGTGCTTTAACAGTTTGGAAAGGTGTCTAACAATGCTTATCTTCTGTCCTAGTGTTCCAAGAAGAGGTGGATCCCTACCATCTGTTTCCTCAAGAAAAGTCCCAGGAGGGACTGGAGAGGTGGGCCAATGTGTAAATTATTTGGGGATGTACCTATAAAAGTGGTCCTACAAAAATAGCCAACTGGTTTGTTGTTGTTTTTATTTTGCCAATACTGGGACTTGAACTCATGGCCTGGATGCTGTCCCTGAGCTATGTGGCTCAAGGCTGATGCCCTACCACTTGAGCCACACCTTAACTTGATGCTTCCTGTTAGTTAATTAGAGATAAGCGTGTCATGGTCTTTTCTGCCTGGGCTGGCTTTGAACTATAATCCTCAGCATCCTGAGTAGCTAGGATTGCAGGTAAGAGCTACTGGTGATGGGGAAAAATGTGATCTTGGAAAATATCAGACTATGTGATTTTTGTTTTAAGTAGTAAATATGGGAGATAACGTGGATACATATTTGCTTATATTTGCATGAAATAAAATCAGGAAAAAGAACATGACAGATTGATGTACATAAACCACAAATTAGGGGAAATGAGGCTGGTTCCACTTTATCCTCTTAATCTTCCAAGTATATTATCTGTACAATTTTAGCTTTATTTTCGAAGCTAAAAATTTTAAACACTTTAAAATAAAAGAAATCACAAGAGAAACGTGCAAATGT
>NW_027205814.1:0-12342 GCF_024711535.1 Dipodomys merriami
TGTCAAGGTTTATGATAATCATTAATGTCTAAAGGATTCTACCGATATTTTTCAAAAATCAATTAAACCTTGCAGTTTGAAGAATTATAATTTCAGTTGATCACAATTGATTATGTATGATGTTCTAGGCCCTGTGCTAATCATTTAATGTGTATTTTCCATCTAGTCATCACAGCATTTGGGAACAGAATAACCATATCTGAGTCAGAGATCTTGGGCTTTCATGCTATAATGAAAAGTTGTTGGAGGCCCAAGGTCAGTTCCAAGGTCAAGTAGTTTCATTTGGTGAAGTAGAGAGAAACTCCTAGGTAGACATATTGAGTATTCAATCCCCTTAGACTCCTTTCAATTGTAAAATAACTGCTAGGATAATGTGTTGAAATTTGATCCACGATGATAAAGGAAGCCTGGGTATCTGAAAAAAGTAAGTGAATGGAAAACATTCAAATTTAGACAACTAGTATTTGAATACAATATCCATAAGATATGTATATGCATATATATATGTCATCATTGTTATGCTACTAAGATTCTGAGATTTAGCATTACCTATACTAACATAGGCATTATTATGGCCATTGCACAGAGGAGGAAATTGAGACTTAGAAAAGTTAAACACCTCTTCAAAGTGATGAGTTTAAAGATAGTTACCATCAGTAGTGAGCCCACTTTCCTTACTGGGGTGGGTATTAGAGGATTTATGTAACTATCTGTTTAGAAAATGGTAGCTCAGGAATCTTAACCTCAACTTACTTAGTGGAGAAAACTTCAGCAAACTCCAGTAATGGGAAGTGCAACTTCAATTGTCCCACCTGAAGCCACCTTGTGGCACCATCATTGATTTCCCATACTAACATCCACATGGAACAATTATACTACATAATCATCTTTATTTCTTGTGGTGACCATGAGAAGCAGGTGATCTATGCCCATTCTGCAAATGGTAAATTTAAGAAGAGTTTCAGGAAGGCTAAATGAGTTGCCTTAGCCTCTGCAGCGAATTAGTCACGAGCCAAGAAGCAAGGGCCCCTCTGAAAACTGCCGAACAAACAGAACCCCACCTCTCATTCTTTGACATTATACATTCTTCCAGTCTGTGGCTACTACTGTTGGGGAATCTATCATAGTTCGACAGTTTTAGATGCCATCGAATCCTTCTCACAATCTAATCTAGTAGACAGACATGTTTCCTTCATTTTAGAAACTGTGAGGATTACATGGAAGGCAAAGAACACCTGCGATTCCAGTCTGGAAATTTTAGTGAGGAGCAACTTCTGAAATCTTTTATCGCTCTTCCCAGCACTGAGGGAGAAAAACGACACATCTTCTCCTGGAAGGAGGCGGAGGCCTGGAGCTTACAGTCCTGATAATTCTGCACTTGGCTTCCGTTCCCTATGTCGATTAAGCCTTTCAAACCAATTACCATTATATATTGCTGAGATTTATAGTCCTTGGTATTTGAGGTTACAAGACTTCCGTTGTCAGGAAGAAGCTCCATGCCATCCCTTCTAATCAGCTCAGCACAATGTCTGATTTCCCCTCTGAAAGAGGGCATGCTGTTCCATTAGAGTATTAATAGCCAGGCAGAATGGCCCCAATGACAGTGCTTAGGGAAACATAAAAATTGGCTTTAGGGGTCTAAATTTTAAAGAACTGTCTTCCTTCTTATGAAAATAAAATCAATTATTCAGCAAAAAAATGACTAAGGAAAAAAATTCCCTGGCAGCCAATAAATAAAGTATAACACGCTGAACATTAGTCTCTTCACACGGTCACTCTTAAGCAAGAGAACTGTTATGAAATTCAAAGGCACATAGAGTATGGAACACAGTTGCTGCACAATTTATTTAAATATTTACTCTACATAATAAACGAATGAAAAAGCAGTTGAGTACAAGACATCTGGGAGACATAATAATTATTTGTTTGTTCATCTATCCACCCCACCATCCAATCATCCACACATCCAACCATCCATCCACTCGTTCATTATCCATCCATCCATCTACCATCTATGCATTATTCATCTACCCTTTACTTCTCATCACTTACTCAAACAAGTATTAGATGCTTAGTATTCCTAGGTGTTGTATGATTTTAAGTTATTTTACTTTATTTTATTTTGTCAGTTGTGGGCCTGAACTCTGGGCCTGGGCGCTGTCCCTCAGCTCTTCAGCTCAAGGATAGCGCTCTACCACTTCAGCCACAGTGCCACTTCTGGCTTTTTCTGCTTATGTGGTGCTGAAGAATCGAACCCAGGGCCTCATGCATGCAAGGCAAGCACTCTACCACTGAGCCACCTTCCCAGCCGTATTTTAAGCTATTTTAATCTTAACATATTTAATTATTCTCTCTTCACAGAATTTCTATCTACTCAAGAATAGTGAGTGAAATGTGTAATGTACCTCCTTTGCCTGTAGACTTGATTACCATAAGCCTCTCTGACCTGTGCTACTAACTTAGGTTATGTTTGAGCCTCATTTTTCAGCTTTTGCCTCAAACCAATCTCTGGATCATTATACTTTTTATTTCCTCAAATTAAAACAACCTCCTCTCTCATTTCTATCTATATTTATCCAAATTCTATTTTTTTTCTTGTAGTTATTGAAAAATACCTACTCCACAAACTCTTTCCTGACTTTTTATCAGGGGAAATTATTTTCTCCATTGAATAGTCAAAAGAGTTCTAAATACTATTGATTGAAATTCCTCAGGCTCATACCAGATCATTTTGTTAATACATGTTTTCAACTAATACATTTTAAACTTCTATGATTAAAAGTAACAAAAAAATGCTTTGATAATCTTTAGAAGAGACAAGGTCTCATCAATATTAAATGAATTGAATTTTCAATATTCAGTGAATTGAATAAAGAGATCCTCTAGTAAGGTGAGATTGTTTCCTGGGCAAGAATTATCTTTCACTATTCAGTGCTACCTGAATTCTGCCTTCTTTGGGCAATAATCATAGTATTGTTATTAATAATTATTATAATCTTTTGCTATTTTTGGCCTAATTATTTATAATTTTATTCTACACAGTCTTAATGCCACTTTGTTGAGGTAGTTATGGTTACCTTTGTGTAATATATTATTGTCTACCGACTAAAATAATTTATAGCTTGCCTGGGATCACAATGCTGGTTAGCCCAAGGAGCCGGGTATGGTGTCAACACCCATGTTGTTGGCCAGTAAAAGATATCTCTTAGACTTGATTGGATTTCAAAGACTATAAGCTACACCTAGAAAAAACTTTTTTTTTTTTTTTTGGTTGGTCGTGGGGCTTGAACTCTGGGCTTAGGCGCTGTCCCTGCGCTCTTCAGCTCAAAGCGAGTGTTCTACTGTTTGAGCTACAGCACCACTTTTGGTTTTTTAGTGCTTTATTGGAGATAAGAGTCACATGGACTTTCCTTCCCAGGCTGGCTTTGAACTGCGATCCTCAGATACTCAGATCTCCTGAGTAGCTAGGATTACAGGCATGAGCCACTGGTGCCTGGCTCTTACTTTTTTGTTTTTTTTAATTAAGTTTTTTATTGTGAAAATACTGTACAGAAGGTTTACAGTTACATGAGCAAGGTAAGGAGTATATTTCTTATCCAGCATTGTTGCCTCCTCCTTTTTTTCCCCCCTACCTTCCTTTCCCTCCCACCTCCTCAGCTCCCCGCTACCCCCACCCCCCGCCCACCTAAATTGTAAAAGTTGTTTTTCGACATAGAGTCTTGTACATCTCATTGTTACAATGGCTCAATCTGTATCCCTATTTAAAGAATTTATTTTCTCCCTTCCCATCCCCAAATTATACCAATATCAAATACAGTGAAAACAGGGGTTATAACCATGGAGGGAGAGGGGAGGGACATACAAAGCAACAACAACAAAAAAAACACATGGTACCTTATCAATATGTTAGAAACAATAGCAAGTGAGCTCTGGTCCTTGAGTATACTGACTCTGGGAAGGCTGAGGGAAAAGAGAAAATGTGCTCCTACTTTTCTACTGGAAAGCTGCATTTTGCAAAGCCATGGAGGGGAAATTAATACAACGAAATTCACGGTCCCAATATTTCTTGTTCTGAACAAATGTCACCTATGCATTTAAAATGTTATGGTGATCATGACTTTTAAAGAATGTATTATCCTTCTAGAAGAGAATCTTCTCTTAGCTCGACTGTAAGTTTTATTTAATATTTGGATCTCTACATTCCTTTACTCAGGCCTTGGCAAAAAATGAAGTCATATAGCTCCTAAACACAGGGATATATACACACTTTGCATTATGGAGTGTATAATAATCAACACAGATTGCTTCACAAAATGTGAATGTACTCATCTTTTGCAAAAGTATCAGAGTAGGGGGCTGGGAAGGTGGCTCAGTGGTAGAGTGCTTGCCTTGCATGCTTGAGGCCCTGGGTTTGATTCCTCAGTACCACATAAGCAGAAAAAAAAAGCCAGAAATGGCTCTGTGGCTCAAGTGATACAGTGTTAGCCTTGAGCTGAAGAGCTGAGGGACAGTGCCCAGGCCCAGAGTTCAGGCCCCATGACCAGACCCCCCAAAAAAGCATCAGAGTAAAAAATAGGACACAGTTAAATTAAAATGATTTCCAAATACAATGATAAAAACATTTATAAAGCCCAATCTCAGCTGGTGCCGCAAGCCAGTAATCCAAGGAGGTTGAGATCTGAGGATAGAGGTTCAAAGGCAGCTGGGCAGGAAAGTAAATGAGACTCTTGTCTTCAGTTAACCACTCGGAAAACCCGAAGTGGCACTGAGGATCAAAATGGTAGAGTGCTGGCCTTGAGCAAAAAGCTCAGGGACTGTGCCCAGATCCTGAGTACAAAACCCCATGACTAACAAAAAGCAACAGCAACAAACTCAGTCCCTTCTATTCTTTACATTCTTTCCCATCCTGATTATTTTTAGTTTGTTTTCCTCATACGCTATCTACTTCTTCCTCTTCTTTTTCTTATTTTGAAATTTCAAAAATTATTTACAGTTGGGCGCTGGTGGCTCACGCCTGTAATCCTAGCTACTCAGGAGGCTGAGATCTGAGGATTGTGGTTCAAAGCCAACGCAGGCAGGAAAAGCTGTGAAACTCTTATCTCCAATAAACTACCAGAAAACCAGAAGTGGTGCTGTGGCTCAAGTGATAGGGCACTAGCCTTGAGCTGAAGAGCTGAGAGACAGTGCTCAGGCCCAGGGTTCAAGCCCTATGACCGACAAAATGAGCCATCCTTTCAACACTGCCCTCAATCCTTCCTTATTCTCCCTCCCCTGATTCTACTTGTTTCTTAGTCAATGAAAGCTATTTATCATGGACCACCAATGTCTACCCAAGACCTTAAAAAATTGCCTCTTGCCTTTCGACATAGATTTGTCATCAAACTGTCCACATAGGCATCTTTGGGGGACATTTTATTTGGTCTAAGCACGAGCTCCACTAACTCATTCAAATACTCATGTCCACAATCCAACATGGCAGCTCAACAACATTTCCCTGCAAGGGAAAAAAAATGCATCCATCCTCAGTTGGAAAAGTTCTACAGCACTTTCTTTGTTCCTAAGTGATACACAGGTTAGATTGACAGCTCTTTTCACTAATCCATTCCTTTTCTCCCCAAATCTTCTGCTTGTTAAAAGCTTCTTCTTTTATTCTACATATCCTGAAAAATAAAATTCAGCCCATGATCAACTCCTATTAATCTAGAGTTCAGGTCTTAGTTCATCTCTTTCACACAGAGTTCTGTGAAATTTTTCTATAGGTGCTCATATCTATATTGTGAGCGCTACTTTTTGCCAAAAGCTTCTCAGTGTGCAGTTTATAGATTATGAAAATATGGACTTGAGACAAATAGGGCAAATAGAGTGTCCAAACATCACATTTCAGGCCTTTTTTCAGTCATCAATTCTCTTGTTATAGTTACAAAGCATTTTTGTACTTAACATACTGGATCCTGATGGAATTCCTACAGTGTGATAGCCAATGTATGTTTTTATCCTCCTTTTAAAGATTAATCTGTACAGATAGAATAGGCTTTCATTGACAGGAACTAAGGATACACAGGTAAGTGAGGGAGAGACTGCACCTCATAACCTGCAAAGGTAATGAGGAGGGGAGTAATTGCCACTCTTTTGTTCGCTGTTTTTCCTCCTTTTCTCCACTACTTTTTCTTTTTTCTTTCTCCTTCCTTTCCCTCCTGTCCCCTAATCTCCTTCCCTTCCCTTATCTTGTCTTCTCTTCTCTCTTTTTTTTTTTTATAAAAGTAAGTCATGAAATTTCACCATATATCATGATTTTGCTAAGTATTGAGGAAATTTTAAGATGGTAGAAGGTTATGCCTTTTCTCATGTGCATTGACTCTTCACTTTCCAAAAAGAAACCTGTTGGCAAGTAGACATTGTACCCATAGTATTTTCTACCTTGATACAAATTGAGCATAGCTACATGTCTTGTTTCCTGTCTTATACCTCAGGGAAGAAGAGCACGTCAGCAATCCTACCTAAATTTACTCCACCTAACATACCAGAACTAGACCAGGCGTGCAGCCCATTGCTTTAGTGACATTGAAAGTAAGAGTGGAGCACCATAGGAAAAACAAAGAAAATCAGGAGGCTGAATGGCAAAGGGAATGAATAGTGGAAGAACTCGGGGCCAAGGAAGGCAACTACTTTTCCAAGATCATGTATCCCTTCTATATGTGTCAAAACCAGGGCTGGTGTGTCAAGTTCAGACTGTGGGGCATGATACAACTTGCTCATCCCATATCATTTAAACTTCATAATTGAACCTTTTGGGACTTGTTTCCATATAGTCTCATTATGGAAGCTTGTCTCCTCCCTAGAAAAGACACTGGATCCTAGAAATTAGAAGCAAGCATCAACTTTTTTTCCCTTTCTTCCTTACTAGGTGTTTATTTTTGTGCACGCATGCGTGTAGGGAGGTAGGTGTTGTAACATACTTAAACTGTGCTCTAAATGAGTCCAGGATAAGTTCAGAGTCACTTGGCTTTTACCCTCCTAAATAAGAAAAAAATGGGTGGAGGTGAGACAGTGAGAGGTAGAAACAATGGGTAGTTTTCTATCCGATTGTGGCTCTGAAGTGCCAAGAAGGATTTGCTTTGGTGGGACCAGCCAGAGGGAAGAGGAAATGGCAGTGTTCCACTCTGTTGCTCACCCTTCTCTCCTCTGCTCCCCAGTATACAGCCACTTGCACTTCCTCCGTAGCCTATATTCATCCATTACATTTATCTTGGCTAGTTTCTCCTTGAACTAAAGGAGACCCCTTTTGCTAAAAGTCTCCTTCATTTAAAATGGAATCTGGCAGGCTCAAGGAAAATTCTGCTACTCGTGTTCCCACTGGCTGATAAAAATCTGGGATTTATTTACTTTATTTACAAATAAGCATCAATTATAGGGAAAGGGCAGGCTTTGCCTTCTAACTTGAGAACATCTAGGAGGCACCCACAGAATCCTTTTGTGGAGAGCGGCTAAGCATTGGCATGCCATGAAGGGACCATATCGACACATAGGAACCCACTTTGGATCGTCTCTTGTGCAATGGAGAAAAAAAAAAAAAGAACCCTTATTCCCTGGATTGACTTTGTTTTGTTTCAAAGGACAAAACCCTTGGAGATACTGATAGTGTTGCTCTGGGAAAGATAGCCTTGATGTTGAGCTAGAGAAAGAAAGAAAGAATAGTCACAAAAGTGAAATTCAGAATATGCACCTGCATGCGGATTGGTCTAACCACTATTAATTTCTGTTAGTAGAATGGAATGCATTAGTTCAGAACTGAGGTGACATGTTCCTTGCCTGAACTTCCACCCACACCTTCCATAGTCCCAGCAGATACCATCAATCTATTATGGTTCTTCTGCATGCTTTGCAAGAATGTAGCTTTGTGATACATGTGTGTGTGTGTGTGTGTGTGTGTGTGTGTGTGTGTGTGTGTGTGTGTGTGTGTGTGTGTGTGAACAGAAGAGTGATCTCCTGCTTCCAAGCCAGGTGCTCTACCACCTGAGCAGCACTCTTCTGGTCATCTTTTGCATTGGTTATTTTCAAGATAGGATCTTTCTTGATGCCTGGGTCACCTTGGACAGCAGTCTTTCTACCTGTGTTTCCCTGAATCACTGGGGATGACAGGTGCATGCTGCTGAGCCCAGCCATTCGTTGAGGTGGTGTCTCATAAGCTCTTTTTACCCGATGAGGCCTCAAACCATGATCTCTTGTCTGTCTCCCAAAAAGCTTGCCTCACAGGCTTGAGCCACTGAACCTAGATGCTTTGGGATACTTCTCTCTCTACATGTCTCACTGGAAAGCAGCTGTCTACAAAAAACTCTTGTTTATCCCTAGACTAGATCGTTGTTTACAACTTTTTCAGATTTTTAAAAATGTTCTTTCCCAGAGAAGAAGGATTTATCATCATTCTACCTCCACTTTTCCCTCTGGAAGACATACTCCAGCCATACTCAACAAGTGGGAATGTAGTTCACTTGTATCCTTTTCAAATATGTATGAATTCATCCACAATAAACTTTCAGCAACTACATAAAATTCGGAATTAGTATAGATAAAAACCCAAATGTTTGGAAACGGAACTGAAAACAATTTGAAGTGTTGCCTATGATCCATTTTGAATCAAAACATTCAGTTGGCAACCTTACAAGAGTCTCTTAAAACACCCTCTTTTAAGCTAGTTCTGATCTAGCCATCCACAAAAACAAAGGCCATGCTTTGAACATGAATGATGCAGCGTTTCAAAGCCTCAATGATCACCATAAATTTGAGTACTAAGGGGAATTGAGAATTAGAAGGAGGCCAATAAAAAGAAAACCAGTGTTCTCTTTCACCTCTGCTGGTGAGGTAGAATTAGATGTGATGTAGATGGGATACATAGGATCTGATATATAGCAAGACAGAAAGAAGCTCTACACATAAAGTCAGTGAAGATGGTGGAATTGGATTCACTTTCTCCCTTAATGCTGTGATGAGACTTTTGCTCATTCTCTTTCCTTCTTCAGATGAGCAACCTCAGCTGGTTCTGAACACCAAGAGCAAGCCCTTCTCTGTTGTACAATTCCACACACCTTCTTTTCCATTTCCAAAGGGTCAGTGGATAAACCTGGTCTTTCCTAGAGTACTCTCCCATTTTCATATCTCAAACTATTTTTATTTTTTTGGAGTAGGGCAGGGGGAGATTAGAGAATGTTTTAAACATCACCTTTTTTCCTTTAATATCTCAAGCAACTGAATTTTTATCTTATGCTCACTCACCCTCCACTTAATACACAGTACTTTTTAGAATTTTTTTTTGTTGTTGAACTTGCAAAGAAGGCTGCCTGCCTTGTTTTGCCCACTATACTGATTTCTGCCCAAGTCTCACCATTAAAAGAACTTTTCCTTCTGTTTTTCATATGTCAAGATTCTGTGCATTATTTAAAACCTAATGTCTTACCATTTTTATGAAGTCATTCCAGGGCTGGGAAGGTGGCTCAGTGGTAGAGCGCTTGCCTCACATGCATGAGGCCCTGGGTTTGATTCCTCAGCACCACATAAAAAAGAGAAAACAAGAAGTGGTGCTGTGGCTCAAACTGAAGAGCTGAGGGACAGTGCCCAGGCCTAGAGTTCAAGCCCCACGACTGACCGAAAAAAAAAAAAAGTCACTGAAGTCATTCCAAGGTCAAATTCTGCCTATCACACATTTTGATTATTACCTTTATTAACCATTTGCTCTTTTTCATGTATATGGCTATACATTTAGTTCCTATGTTCTAATAGGATGTATGATAACACAAATATAATTGAGAAGAGTTCTTTATTAAATTCTAAACATTACTTTAAGCATGATTATGTATAATATTTTACGACAATATTCATAACTACACCTAGAGGACCTTATTTATTATAGTCCGTTTTAGAGGTGATAACTAAGAGTAGAGGCAGTGAAGGTTACATAGCTAGTTATCGATAGCATTGACTTTGAATGATAGCATTGTGCTATTTCCAACTTCATGCTATGCCTACTTCTACATATTTGACCCTGCCTTGGTCACAAATGCTTTAACTAATATGTTGAAAGAGCTATGTATTTAGAGTTGGAAAAGAAGCAGAATTAGGACTGGAAAGATATAATTAAAGCAAAACTTTGAAACATCTTGTTGAGTAAAGTTACAACAATTGAGTTCCAAACAGCATGGAGCTTCCTGGGAGCCTAGGCAATGTGGGCAAGATGATAGGTATTTATCTCTTAGAATCTTTGAGAAGAAAGTATAGATACATGTGAACTTTGTCCTGGGGCCTACTTCTGAGACAGCCTGGTCTCAAAGGACACAGAAAAACACTGGAAGATGTTCCCAGTAGCACTTTGATCAAGAGTCCAAAAGATGATCTGCAAACATCTGTTTTTTATAGTAGCAGACTGTCTGGATGAATGAACACTAGAAGGATAATGCTAAATCATTATTCCATGAACAGAATTCTTTTGGGAGCCCAAGGATGTGCTTCAAGGATGTAACTGTCTCCTGATCTGGCTTCATATCAGGATAAAATGTGGAGAGTTGTAAGTATGTATAGTTAACATGTTCTTAACCCGGTACTCACTTGGCATAATAAAGGTCTTGTTTTAGTTTTGTATAATAAGGAGATGCTTTTACCCCTTAAATCTTTGAAGGGGAAAATTATTAATCATAACACAATTGCCTAAGTGTATGATTACTGCACAAAGCTTATGTATAATATCCAATGAGTTATATCTGCAAATAGCAGGACGTTGTAAGGTAACTAATATGATAGAGAAATTCATGTCTGTGAGGATTTGGAGAAGTAGAGAATAGTCACAAGGAAAAGGTAACAGCTGAACAGACAACTATTGAATAATTGCAAGAAAACAAGAATAATAAGTTCCAATACAGAGGCAAGTTCAAGGTGTAGAGAGAGCTCAGAAGGTGAAGAGACCTTGCTTCTGATATTGAGTCCGTCATTGGGGTGACCTTTAAAATAAATATTGATAGGTGAGTTTTCCCAGAAGTCAAGGACAGGAGGGCTTCTGAGAAGAGGAAACAGAATATGCAATAGCGCAGGAGTATGAAACAGAAAATAGCAAATGCATACTAGGTAATTTTAGGTTATTATATGTGGACAGAGCCTGCCCATGTAGGAAAGGGGCCAAATTGAGACTAGAGGTCAAAAGAGTCAGGTAATGACAGTCCTCTCTTACAAAGCCAAGGGGTTCCTGTGTCTTCTGAGTAGCATGGTGTTTGTGTTTTAGCAAGACTCTTCTCATAATTAATTATGAAGAATGGTTAGAGGCACACAAGGCTAGCATTTAAAAAATAGTGACAATAGCACAGGCAAGAGAAGGTGAGGTTAAGCGCTGGGGAGTTGGTGTGGGTGACATGGAATGAGGATTGAAGGGAGAAGTTAAGACTGAGAGCTATCTAGGCAATAGGAACTGTTCAGTTTGGTGGCTTGTGGCTGGTTCGAGGTGTCAGAGAGACAGGAAAATAAGTTGCTTCTGCTAGTGCTGAGAACTATAGGAGGAAGAAACACTAACAGCCTGGTGTCCTAATAGTTTGCACCATGCTGCCTCATCCTAGGAGACACAATGGCCCACTAATACCTCAGTGAACATTTCTGACTTTGGTGACCAAGAGAATAGTGATGCTGTTGCCAGAGATTCGACAGGCGTGACAGATTTGAGGACATTGGTTTCTCTAGGATTCAGGAATGCTTGTCTAATTATTCAAATAAAAGAATATTTGCTGAGGTATTTGCAAAGCACTAGGCACTTGGTTCAATATTCCGTGTATGGCATAGCAGTTAATGGTTAAGAGTTAGGGCCTCAAGAATTACAGAGGAACTCCACTTAGGGAATGAACAATTGCTATGATTTCCATTTTAGGGATAAAGAAAGATGAAGAAAATCAGTTAAGAAATGAATAGCAGAAGTGGCGCTGTGGCTCAAGTGGTAGAGCGCTCGCCTTGAGCTGAAGAGAGCAGGGATAGCGCCCAAGCCCAGAGTTCAAGCCCCACGACTGACCCCCGCCCCCTCCAAAAGAGAAATGAATAGCAAAATGTAGCCCAAGACAGGGACACAAGAGGTGTTTTTTTTTCTTGCTTGCTAGTGTTTTTAATGTACTTACAATACACTATGTGATTCTTTTGTGTCTATTGTATGCTCTTCCCCCACGGTATAACTCCTGTTTCCACTGGATTTGATGCTGGTGTTCTGCACCTTGTATATATATATATATATATATATATATATATATATATATATATATATATATATATATATATATATATATATATATATTTGTAATTTGGGGAGGGGAAGGGATATTGCAG